>NC_043978.1:38722718-38822718 GCF_902148855.1 Sphaeramia orbicularis
GTTCACACTATAAATAAAGCCAAGTGCATTAAGTCTTGTAACAGCTGTTAAAAAAAACCATTACCACAAGTTGCAAATAAAGCTGTATTTTACCAGACAGTATTGATGTCTTTGTGATGAGACAGAAGGCAGACCACAATGCACAGCTTGCTTAGATTTCTTACACTAAACAAAATATATAATGTAATACTTGTTTCCTGCTTGTTTTGTGCTTTCTACAACTGACTGTGTTCTTTTACAACTCTGCTGCAAACTGAAGTCAAGAATAGTGAGACAATATTGTGCTTAATGGCAGCATAACAACAATTACTGAGATAGTTCTTGTTTCAGACTCAATTATACCCATAGTTTCCCTCCAATACAGTACTCTGATATTTGACATTTAAAAAAATAAGATGAATGCTTAGAGCTGTTATGAGTTATTTACAATAATCACATTAACTTTTATAATAACCAAAGTCTAGTCACTGGTTGATTGTTTTCTAAGCAACTCAAATGAGGTGTCCTTATTATCTCCTGAACTTTCTTTCATCGTGTATAACTGGATATTGTATTAATTTCTATGTATTGTTGGTGCCTCTTAATTTGTTTTAAGTATGTCTATGCAGCTCTGTTGTCCAGGTCATCCATGGAATATAGATTCTAAATCTCAATGAGGATTTTACCTGGTGAAATAAAGGAGATATAATATATATATATATATATATATATATATATATATATATATATATATATATATATATTTATATAAAAATATTAGGTAAAAACATGGACCACTTTAATATCTTACCTATCAAGGGTCTTGCTTCGCTCCTCCCGTCCCCGCTCTTCATCTTTTTTGGGTGTTATTAGTGTGGGCTCCAGGCCAAAGGTCTCCTGCAGGCGGGCATAGAGGTCGGTCCGATTGTAGACGTGAAACTCAAAGCCGTTTACTGTCACGTAAAGCCTGGTCTCTGCCTTGGGGTCTGGTGGTAAGAGAGAGTCAAACCAGACAAAAATTATGCTTTGGTTCCATAAGCAATTTATTCTGGTCCTTATGTATCTGGACAGTCGAACACAGATAAGAAAGATCTACACATTTTCTCCTTATAGCAAAAAAAAAAAAAAAACCACACACATTAAAACTAGGAAGGCTACATTTATTCCCAATAGAATGCCAATTAAAATTCTTTAAGTTTGAAACTACACATTTGTAAGTTCGTATTTTCCTTCTCAGACTACACACATCATCCCACCCGTTTTTTAGGCAACATTAGTCAAGGAGTTTCACTTCTTTCTCTTGTTCTTTGTTCCCAACAGAACTTAACCCCACTCTACTTACCATGCTGTTTCTGTTTTGGGTTATACATTTTCCACCAACGAAATATAAGGAAGCCATCCTGTATCCTGTCACAGAGAAAAACAAATCAGTCAGTCAGAGAACAAAGAAGTAATAGAGGAACAGAGGAGGACAGAGTTGCACAGCATCAGTCAGACTACCTGATAGACATGTCTTGGTTGATGTAGTAGACATCTCTGAACATGACTTTCCCTGACAGCACAGAGAAGGAGAACGAGCCTGTGGAGGAGAGGTCAGGCATACTAAGTGTTACACATGCTAAAAATGTTGCAAAAGCAATAAGAGTAATGTTTATTGGACTATCTGTAAAGCGATAAGATCTCTGTACATGCAAGAGCAAATCTATTTAGACGTGATTGCAGCAAACAGAATTCGAGTTATCACAGCAGTAAATTAAAATACGCAAAAATGGAATATGACGGTTAATTAAGCTCTTTCACACAATGGGCTTACTTCTCTGTGTTGCATTATCGGAATATTCAGTTTGATTGACAGTTTACATCATTAGCTCCTTTTGGTTCATAACATCACAGAACATGTATTGTGTTCTAATTCTTTTAAGATAAGAAGCTTTATTTGTCATTGTACATAGGATACAATGAAATTTCGTTTGGCATCACACAGGTCGCATCAGCAGTTAGATAAAATAAAATAAAATTTGATGAAACAGGTAGAGATTGTTGGATCAGCAGTATGATACTGTACAGTAAAAGCAGGTCAGCATGGTTTTTAATGTCAAAAACCGACAGCGACACTGGCAACAGGATGTGAATCTGTTGACTAACATCCTCCCATCACGAGGACTGTGTTGGTCAGTACTTCTCTCAAACTCTGTGCAGAAATATGACTCAATAACATTTGATTACACACACCTTAAACAAGTTCAACCCTGTTCAACACACGCAGTTAAATAAAGCACTTCAGGAAAATAAGTTACCCTATGTTAAACTGTTTGTAATAGATGTTATTATCTTGTATTTATTTACTAGACTTCCACAAAAAGAAAGAGATTCCCTAAAAAAATAAAATCATTGGAAATTGTCAGTACAATGAATATACATTTAAAAAAAAGATGTTTAAAAATACATAAGCGGGCACATGGGTGACTGCTCACTTTGTAGTGACACATACTGCTAAATAGATGTTAACCAAGCTCTGCCTTCCATTTAAAAATTTAATGTTGCCCTAGTTGTTATTCTAACACTTCCTATTTACTCAAAGCCAGGAAGTTGCAGGTTTCTCCTAACATGCACTACTATGAAACTAAAACCTGCCAATAAAGTGTTAAGTGCAAAAAAATGCAAGCTTCAGCGTACTATATATATCACAGAATACATTATTGCAGATGTTTTTTTGAGAAACTGACATGTTTTTGGAAAGAACTTGTTACTTTGCTGAAAAATAGTGGTAGAGTAAGTGTGGCTTTACGGTCCCAAGGTGCCCCATAAATTAAGTGTAGTTTGTGTAAAAGAAACTCGGTCTGGTTGCGGTTTGCTGATCAGACTCCATGGAGATAATCACTGAGAAAACCTGGCTCGTCATGAAATATTCAACAGGCCGAGTTAACGCCTTGAACTGAAATCTTTGGCAGCATTCCTCCTCCCTGTTTATCACCCTCTGACTAAGCTCCAAGTGAACGCACCAATATGAATGTAGCCATCTTTGTAGAGTCTGTTGATGATGAGAGTGAGGATGAGCCCAATGTTGCGGGAGTTGTAATAAGTTAAATAGATGATCCATCCACAGGATAGAATGGTGGCTGTAAGGCAAAAATACAACAGTGTCAAAGACAATAAAAAGCCTACAAGTCATTAATTATACATGTACATGAACACTATATTTACAAGGCCAATAATTTATGATGGGAGCTTTAACCCTTTTAAGACTTATGAGCTTTGCCAATATTTTGTTACGCATGGTCTGTCTTAAATATGACCAATTAAATATAACATAAAATGAAGTTTGCAAGGGATTAAAAAATAATAATTTACAACACTAGGGCTGGGATATCTACCAATGTTTCAGTATGATCCATTCATTTAACCCTTTTTAAGACTGACATTATAACAGGTCGCCCAAGTGTTTTCATGTTTTCTTTGCAATAAAAGTGTCAGAAACTGTCTTTTTTTGCCAATTCTTCTGCACCTTTGTTTTCAGGAAGAACTTAACTTTCAATATCTGGCCATTAATTACCATTATTATAAATAATAAATGCTTACAACAGTGTGTTTTAGTAAAAGAAAAACAGACTTGAAGTTTGAGCATATTTATTATCAGAAACAACTGTAAATTGCAGAAATAAACTTTTAACTATTTAACATCTGCTCAAACATGCATTTTGGTCCAGAACATTCAGTATCCATATTATGGCTTCATATTTTTTGTTATTTCCAGGTGTTTTTAGCCTGTGTGGAAGTCTCTGAAACAGTTCCTTTCTACTTGTAATAGAGTCCCACACTACTGCTGTAAAGTGTTATATGGTGTTGGAAAGCGGTTCAGGAGTTACAGTAATTTGAATGCTGTAAAGCGCAAAATACAGTGCCGGAGAGACTGCCGTTGTTAAAAGGTTAAATACCGTGTGACAGAGGCTTCTTTTCCTGACACACAAAAGCCTGATTTGGTTTTTTCCAATTACTTTGTGGTCATAAAAAAAGTCAATATGATCCTGCACAATGAGAGCAATGTCTATGACCTACCAGGAAATACAACAGATCTGAACAATACAATGATAATCTTTCTGCAAACATTATTTTTACAGAGGCATTTCAAAATTTTTCTGCCAAATTCTCATCAAGTATGTACCTGTTAGTTTGGATGAAAACTCTTTTTTGGAGGGCAGTGTGATTATCAACTGAACAGACAACAGCAGAATAGAAAAACTGCCAAGAAAATGACAGCACATCCTCAACTGAACAGCTCCTTCAACTGGAACCTGATCCAATGCTGACGTACATGCATTTTACATGTTAAAAGATACTCCGTTTCGTTTTGCAAAGGAAACATCCAGCATGGATCAGACACAGATGCTTTCTGTACCTGGGCTTTTTTCTTTCACAGTGCAGCTACAGGGCACTTACCTACGAGGAGCCAGATAAAGTTGGAGTTGTGTTTTGTAAGAAAGTCATCCAAATCCACAAAGCTGGGGAAGGTGTTGTTGCCATCCATGGCTACAGGCTCTCAGTCGGAAGTCTGAAACAAAAACAGTCAAATGTGTGCTCAGTTCCACGGTGCAAAGTAAAAAGGGTTGGAAAGAAATGCGGTACAGTCGAAAAAGAAGGAAAGTGAAGAAAAAAAAACTAAAACTAAAACATTTAGTTTTCATGCTGCTGCTACCATATACAGATACATCTGGAAAAATCTGAATACTGTGGAAAGTTAAATGTGTTTTGTCGGTTATTTCAGAAAGTGAAATCTGTATATCATAGAGTATCATATCTAGATCCATAACATATTTTCATTCTTGATTATTCTTATAATTAGTGTGTATGTTTTACTCTTAACTACACAACGTAAAGACACATTCTGTGGCACTGTACAGTGGTATTTTGCAATAAAATGAAGCAAATTCCCTTTATAGATTACTTTAATACTAAATAAGTAGGGGCAGACCTCCTACCCCCCATGTAAATTAAAGTGTTTCAAGAATCTTTTTTAATTTCAATTTTGATAATTATAGCCCACACCTCTAAAAATAGATGACCACATACCTGAAAATACTAGAACATTTCATTTTAAGCGCCACTGATTTTTTTTTTTTTTTTTAAGTTTAGTTTATTTCATCATTTATGCCGTAAATACCATGAATTTCTCATTCAGGTTCCGTACACACTGAACTAAGAGACACCAGACCCAATCATACAGATGAGCTTAAGTCTGCTATCAAAACAACCTTGACTTCCATAAAACCTCAGCAGAGCCACAGGCTGATCATTTGTGCATTATAAACCACTTTTACACAGAGATCCTGGAAAAAAGGTGAGATGGTGATCCCACCTTTTTGCCACCATTGACCGATTTCCAAAGCCAAGCCAAAGGAGTAACAGAGGTGAGACAGGCTGAACTTTTACACAGAGGACCTTCGTTCCGGAATCAAAGGGGCGGTGACGCAGCACAGCATTTAGTGTGACGTATAACTTGTACATCAGAAATACCCCAAGCACAGCGGTGTTGCTAACCTCTCCAGAGTCTGGGCCTGTCTTTGACCATTCCACAAATGTTGGCATGGATAGAGTCCTCCACCCGAAGTGACAACAGCTCACGGATCTCAGCGTCTCCCCAGTTTGACATCTTTCTGGTCACGTTGATATGTTTGTTTACTGTACATGGCCCCTGCTCATTTTTAAATCCCCCCGGCGTCGGGGTTGCACACTCAATACATCATCAAAAGGACACCTTGGTTGCAGTATGAGAGGTGTAGTATGAGAGGTGTTCCTTTTACACAGCGCTCTGGAATCATGATTCCATCTTTATCACGGCTCTGTTACTACCTTCAGAGGTGTTACAGGGCCACGACAGAGGTGGGACCAAATGATCCTACCATTTTGTTTGCACAGATGTCGTCCCAGAATAAAGGCAAAATATTCCCATGACAGCTGTCTAAAAGGGGCTATAGGTTAACAGCCTTCTCTGAATTGCATATAGGTGTGAATGCCTTGCCATGAACTGACAACACATCCAGGGTGTATCCTGCCTTCAGCCAAAGGCCACTGGGATTCACTCCAGCCCCTCTATCACCCTCCAGAGAATTAGGAAGTCACAGAAAATTAATGTATAAATACACTACCAGTCAAAAGTTTTAGAACACCGCAGTTTTTCCAGTTTTGTATTGAAATTCAAGCAGTTCAAGTTCAATGAACAGCTTGAAATGGTGCAAAGGTAAACAGTAAACTACCAGAGGTAAAAACCAGTCCATAACACCTTCTTGCAGTCTTCAGTAGTCCACTGGCGGTGTTTCATGGCCCAGGCAAGCCTCTTTTTCTTATTCTGAAGTCTCAGCAATGGCTTTCTTGCTGCAACTCGACCCATCAAACCTGCAACTGGAAGTCTTCTGTTCACAGTTGAAACTGAGACTTGCTTACTACGACCACTATTGAGCTGTGCTTGAAGCTGTTGTCCTGTGAGTCGCCTATCACGCAAGCTGTTGACTCTCAGAGACTTGTCTTCTGATTCTGTTGTGTCTTTGGGTCTGCCACACTTCTTCCTGTCAGCATTTCCCTCAGTTTCTGAGTGCCTTTTGATGGTGAAGGAAACTGGACTTACTGACACCTTGACTTTCTTGGCAATTTCTCTGGAGGAAAGACCTACATTTTTAAGTGTTATGATGGTCTGTCTCTCTTCTATTGTTAATTGCCTTTTCCTCGCCATTTTTATAGTAACACACTACTTTCTGCAGTACAATACTGTTCAAATAATGCTCACAACAGTATGGTACCAAAGTGTGTTCCAACACTGCTTTTATGCAGACAGAGGGGTTTGGAAGGAATTCAGAAACATTGGGACACCTGTAGGAATTGGTAGTACCAACTTTCGAGGCTTGATCAACCTCCATTGCTGCAGAACTGCTTTAAGTTGTTAACCCATTTCTTGTTTGCCTTTTTGTATAATTCTGAAATGTACATTATTTTTCAGTTTTGTTTAACCTTACCTTTTTTTGTTTATCTCTGGCAGTTCACCGCTTACCTTTGTACCATTTCAAGCTTATCATTGGACTTGAACTGCTTGAATTTCAATACAAAACTGGAAAAATTGGGGTGTCCTAAAACTTTCGGCCGGTAGTGTGCATTTTTCAGAAGTTCAATATTTCTGTTCAATATTTCTGTATTATAAATACCCTTTTTACTTAATCTTGATAAAATATTCAATTCAGATTTCTAGACTACTTTTAGACACCAGATTTCAGACTTCATGAGAAGTAACTTAAGCAAAATCATCAAAACAATTTCACTTGATGTGTAATAACTCTAAAATATTAGTTTCACTGTTTGAATGAAATAATTTTAAAAAATACTTTTCTACAATAAACATTTTTTTTAGATGTACCTGTATGACTTTGATATTCACATGGAAATGAAATATGTCTAATGATTAAAATATGATTTGATCATAAAAATAATCAAATAATTACATTTAATTATATTTCATTTAAATAGCACCAATATTCCTATGCTCTCTGATCTTATTTTTGTACAAATAACATGTGATCCTAATCACCTACATGTTGTGAACACATTACTGTGTTTAGTTATCGGGCTTTGGTCTAAGGAAGGATTATTTTATTTGTATAAGGCAGGGGGGTTGTGTGCGAAACAACATGTGCAGTCAGACCATGTGTACAAGTCAAAGCTTGAATACCATTACACACAAACAGAAATCCTCTGATAATCCACCTTAAATGAAGTTGGCTGAGAAAACCACTGAGATGTAACCAAACCCAGCAGAAAACACAAGTTTCTGATAAATTTCTCCTTTACAAATAAGGCAGTGCTGCCCTCATTGTCTTTAAGAATTTTCTAATAAAACAGAAGATCTGGCCTAAGAGGCAACATAATACCAGTGACCTCTCAGGTGCTAATCCTAGTTTGGTTGTGGCACTGAGTTTGTTTACTATTTCAGATTAGGCAGGATTTGACATTTACATAGTCTAAGAAAGTGTTTTTGAACTTACAATACCTTTACCTACATATATGATGATTATGCTTAGCATGTAATTGTAACTGCCTCGTAATTACTGCCTCGATGTGATTCTTTCTTCTAAATGATCATACCACAGAGAAAGCGAGTTGAAGTTTGTGTTACACCTGTTTTAACTAACGAACTTCTTTGCTGCCATTAAAGAAACAATCATGCTGACAGTGATTCAACACACTTGACTAAAGTATTTTCACTTTTGGTCTGGAGTGATTTTGTACAGTGAAGAATGCTATATCAGTTTCATCAGTTTCTTTTTAGCTGCAACACATCTGGTTTTGGCAACACATTATCAATGATTACGGTGATTTATTAGTTATCAACTGCAATGTTAATCAACAATAATTTTGGTAATATAATTATCTGTTGGAGCCAAACATCTCTGATTCCATCTGCTAATTTTCTTGTTTCTTTTACATGGCAGGGAACTGAACATTGTTGGTGATCAAACTAAGCATTTCAAGACAACAGCTTGATCTCTAGGAAACACTCAATGAAATCTATCCAGCCAACTCATCAATTAATGGAAAAAAATGACATTGAATATACCCATTAACTGCAGCCCTACAACACAAATCTTGCACTTGTATCTATCACATATCTTACTCATATAAAACCTGATGGTATTTAAACATTAAGGACTTAACAAACAATTGAAAATGTAACTTCAGACATTACAGAACACAGGAACACACATTGAAACACTACTGATTCTATACAGTATTTTGTTATAATCTGCAACACCTGAAAACATTTTACAGGTAGACAAGTAAACCAACATATATAGTGCAACTATTCTTGATCAGGTAAAAAGGAGTATAACTAACGAAGCAGATCAGGCCATAATCTGTAATGATGGCGGATTCAGCACTGAGTATCTGGCCATTAGATAAAGAACAGACATTTTATTGAACACGGATTGCTAACTTATCATTACTATCAAACTGTCAAACAGCACACAAAACAGCAATTGACCAAATTAAAGTCTGAAATTTATCCAAATATCTCTCGGTGTTGCATGACAGAACAACTGGGACAACAAGCCACTAATAACAACAGGAAACAAACTTATCAACCTGCTTGTCAAGCTTTGGCTTTGTTTACATTTTAAACATGGAAAGGACGTTAATGCATGATAACCAGCTGCTACTTTTAGGCAAATGTGTGGTGACAGCTTTATTAACAATGATCCTGCCCTTACATGTAATCTGGAAACTCATCAGAGACATACCTGAAAACAACCGCATACACCTAGCTAAATCCAAATCTTATGTCATTTCCTGACCGTACCGGCAGCTCTAATTTGTTAGCGTTTCTTTGTTAATGAACAGTGAATACAGCTTCATCCAACACGGCGAGCTTATTCGCTTACGACATTTTAGCTCGCAGATAATGTTGTTATTAAGCTAAGCGCTAAATGTCATAATGTTAGCACGGCGGTTGGCTAGCAAGCTAATACCAGCAGGCCGCGCCCTGTAACTTCTCCTTTATCGAAGTCTGAAAACAAGTCAAAGAGTGATTGTAAAATACCTTAATGCCTTCGATAAAGCATGTTGTTTCATCTTTGCTCCGGTTACTCGGGAGTTGTTGTCCTTTTGTCGTGTCAGACATGGGGATTGCTAGCATCCTCTGTTGAATATTTACCTGGAAGACGGTTAGTCGACATCTCTTCCTGCTCTGACGAGATCAGTCATAAAATCTACCAATAGAAAATAAGTGATTGTCAAATCCTGGCCAATCACTGAAAAGGGCGGGAGTATAATTACATACTGACAGGTGTTTCTACCTATCAGCGTGAATGTTTTTATAGTAGCGTGATTTCATGAATGTCACGCATTTGGTACACTTCTGTCGCTAAATAATAAATACGAATAAAAAAATTATATAAATACTTGCCAAAAATGCTTTTATGATTAATTTATATTCGAATTCATGAAATACATTTCAGGGAAATAGAGAAATAGTACAGTATTTTGTAGAACACCAACAGTAGCTCAGTTTTCTTTGATAAATAAAACAAATGATCATTCTTGTTGTTGTTGTTGTTGTTGTTGTTGTTGTTGTAACTTATTTTTCAACTTTTTTTTTTTGCTTTACTAGTTGCACAGTAAAAAAAAATATGCAGTTGTTAACCCCACAAATGTAATAACTCCCACAAAAGTAATAAACCGCAAATGTAATAAAAATGTGCAGCTTTTAACATAATAATACCATAAATGCAATAACAGTCACCTACCACAAATGTAAAACCTCATTTTCCCACAGTGTGCTCCTACCCTCTCCATTGTTATCATAATCATATCAAGACATTTTATTACATGGTTCAAACACAGGCTTCTATTATACTTAATGAGAGTAAAAAATATCCAGTTCATAGTTAAGCTTTATAATAAAACCTTTACAACATTTTTGCCCATTCTGTTTTGTTCCTCCATATTTGTAATTAAAAACCTATTAATCTGCAATTAGGACTATGTGGTGTAACTGCAACGTTTGATCATTGTAAAAAGGCAAGTACCCAAAGGACAAGAATAAATGGGAAGAAGAAGAAAGATGAATTAATATTCATGCATGCATTACTTAAACATATGTGATGTACTAATTTATTATTATTAATTTATTATTTTATTACTTATTATATAAGGAGAAAGGGTGGGAGTTTCTAAGTTATACTTCCTCTCACTCCTTTTCGAATGTGAATTGTATGTCTTATGTTTGTTTTTGTTTGCTTATTTATTTTTCTTCTTTTTTGACATTCATGTTTTAAATAAATACATCAATCAATCAATCAATCAATCAATCAGTGAATTACATTTATGTGAAATTATTACAATTTTGAAAACTGAAGATTTTTACCATCATACAAACGTAATAAATCCCTACAAAAGTAATAATTATTACATTTGTGGGAAATGAGGCATAACGTTTGTGGTTGGCAAATGTTACTACATTTGTGGGATTATTACGTTAAAAGCTGAAAATTTTTATTACATTTGCGGTTTATTACTTTCGTAGGGTTAACATGTAGTTACCACTCTATATGCAAACAAAGGCAAGATAAGTTTATTTGTAGAGCACAGTTTATACACAAGGTAATTCACAGTGCTTTACAAAAATAGAAAACAACTTTTGAATACATAGAGATAGGTGGATAGTAAATATTAGGTATGAAAAGAAATATGTAGCTTCCTGTATGTGTTTTTGCCATCAAATGAAACATAATGGGTACTTTTTCACTTTCTTCCTACTTTCATACCTTTCAGACTTTTACCTAAATATTGGTATTTTTTCATCTCATATTAATTTTTCGTTTCACACAATATACATTCCCCTCAGTCAAATAAAACTTACAAAGGTCCCTTAAAAGATGCATCAACTTTACCTCAAAGAACTGCCATAAGTTGGAAAAATACTTCTGTTAAATGCCTTTTTCAGTGCCATAAACAAAGCTTCCCCAAATATAACGCACAAGTTGTTTTACTGAAGAAACTCCAAACACTGAAGCCTTGAATTCTTCCCTGCCAGTCATGACTCTCCCTCCAGACTATCCAATTTAAACGCTTTAAAAGAAAACGTCTTACTTTCGTCTTCCCTTCCTCGGAATGCTATTTCAACTAAATTCCTATAGGAGGTTTTTGGTACAGTTGCAGCTGATTTTCTATTAGTAATAAACAGCTGCTTTAAATTTGGCTCATTCCCTTCTGTTTTAAATATGTAGAAGTTGAAAGCTCTCTCGAGAACTGATTTTCTTTTTTGCTTGAGGCAGTTATATGCAGACTGTGCCTTCTATCACCCAATGATTTAAAGAGACAGAGACATTTATGAATGAGCACATCTCTAAAAACAGGTTTAAAGCCAATCAAATGTTCAGGAACAGCTTCAATATTTTTTTCATATGTTCATTAATTTAGTTATTTTTATTTTCACCAAATTGACCATGTACATATAGAATTATTTTAGAACTTATTTCAAATTTATTACTAAAAGGTTTATTTTTCTGTTTTCAGACTTTGCACCTGAGGATTGACTTAAGGGTCTTGGATATATCGCCAAGTTATTCAATACCATGTGTCACACTTTAGACTAATACCAGCAAATGACTGGTTATTTACCATCAAGCGCCTTCAGCTCAGCACTTTCACATCCTGCCAAATTTTTTCTTTTTCATTCTCTTGCAGACTACTTCAGTTGTTAGAACATGTTAGTGAGCAGTGTGAAGAAAGACACAATTTCATATCAAAGTATTTATTACTCATTGCGGCATTTAAACGAACTGACATACTATTTGATATTTCTTTGTAAAAAATAATCCATAAAGTTAACAGAAAACATTTTTTTGATTTGTTTGATGTTCAGATAAAGATCTTCACATGAAAAAGAAAACAAGAACTTCCTAAACAGTTTAAGTAAATGCAGTGAAAATAAGCGTATGGCACTTTGACATTACAATGTCAACACAATTTCCATTTTCAGAATGAATACTCAGATCACATGAACTACATTGGTTGGATATGGACCAAATATACAGCAAATTTATGTTTGCTGTAAGGCGAAATAATCTGAACAGCAAATAGCTGAGTTGTTGCTGCGAGAGAAGAAAAAAAAAATCAGTGCAAATCCATTTTACGCACAGCTGGGTAAACGCATTTAATGATAACATTCACTGTCAGCTACAGACACAGACAAGATGGTGCAATCAGATTTCATTTATAGTAATTTTGTTTTTGTTTAAAAGATATGTCCATACTTAATGATTCTAATGTCATTTGATCTGTATCACTCTCAGCTAGGACGCACTATAAATAATTTAATAATAATTTTTAAAAAAAGAGCTCACAATTGAAGGCCAGCTGAGGATGCTGTACGACAAAGGCAGTTTAATTTTAAATTAAATTGCCAAAGTCCTGGTGGGCACCTCTGCCACTTTTAATACCACAAAATTAATACAGGCCCTCTATTAGCAGAAGGCATAGAAGACATGAATAATTCAACCCGCAGAGAATAATTTAAGTCTTCGAAAAACATTAAACTCACATTACGCTTAGAATTGGTCAAGGCAATAGATCAGAACTTTAACGTTAATGGCTCATAACAGCAATAATATCAGTCTTTATAATCATGCAGTGTATTTCTGAAGACACAAAAGGCAAAGTGTTATTTTCTATTCAACACAACAGAAACAAATATTCAAGCTACTGGTTGTTTTGTATAAAGAGTACAATTGTGCATGCTTTTATGTAATGATAGAACAACCAAGAAAAAAAAACGCAACGACAGCAAAATTCCATTAACCTCCAATACGTAAAGTGCAACTGAAAAGAGAAGAGTCAGAAGCTCATGAGCACGTCTCGCTCCTGCATACTGGTGTAGAACGGCTTCCCGAACACAAACGAGTGCAGTCCGGCCCTCAGCTTCTCAGCAAAGGACATTACTATGTTCAGGTCTCCTTCCACAGTCAGATCCAGGTCGGACTTTAAATTACGTAGGGACCGAAATGGCTTCTTCCCTTTTTGCCTGTGAAAGAAAGAAGAGGGGGAGTGGAGCCATTGAAAGTGTATCTGCTAACAACCTACAGTATTCAGGGTCAGAGGATTTGAATTAGCATCTAGTTGGATTGCAGCTGTGCACAGAGATGCCATGCCACAATGAATTATGTATGCTTCTACAGGATGGCAACTGAGCATAAACAATCTTGTCAAAGCACCTGTAAAATAGCACGGCCTTAGACCCCAGGCTGTTAGCAACACCATAAACAAGACTGCTTTTATGCGCTCACACGAGCACACAAATGATGGTTTTGCTTGTGTAGTTAGTGTTGTCTCCGGAGTGAAATATGTTTAGGCATTTACCATGTTGGGGAAGTGTAATGTGAGACGTTAATGTGACATTTAACAAAATATCTGGCAGAAAGAGCAGATTGCATTTTTAACTTCGAGGTAGAATTTAGGGAAATCGAAACATACACCGCCATATGTTTACTTTTTCTTACTTCTTTTTTTTCACTTGGAAGATGAAATATGGGTGATATAGTGTACCAAATCTGTCTTTGTGAACACTGCATCAGCATGAGGTATTATTTGATCCCAGAGACATATAGCTTTTGAAAGTAATAATTTGGGCCTCCCTAATCCAAATGACAAATGGCATGGAATAATGGATGACCTAACCCTAACCCTAGTGGTCATTCATTATTCCATGCCATTTGTCATTCAGATTAGGGAAGCCCTAATAATTTAGGTTTTAGTTTAGCTGTATGAGCATTTTAGGTGTAAACAGGATTGCATTTACTAGTGCAACATTTAAAGAACTTTTTACAAGCTCAATTTCTGGTGATGTTGTTTCTTCTAGTTTGCACCATTACATTTCATTTAAAGTTATTTTGTCTTTTGTTTAAACCTATATTTCAGTGGTTTGTGATTATTGATAACCTTTCTGTAATATTTCCTGATCTGCATCACTCTCAGCTAGGAACCATTTTTATTAATCCAATATTTTAAAAAAAGAACACCATGTCGTGTTTAATTGAATTCGTAATTTTAACAGAAAAAAAAAGGTTTAGTGTAACAAGTGGATACAAGTTTGACAAAAACATCAGACAGGTGCTTGCTAGAACCAGTGCTGGATTTATAGAGATCTACAGAGTTTCACTTGCACATTAAAGAGGCAGAAGAAGCAACAGAGTGACTGCTGTCCTGAAAAAAGTGTCAAGGTCAGTCCAGTGTTGGGATGCACAGAAGGAGATGAGTCAACTCCAGATGGAGGAATGACCAGGTCACCACGGGGAGGGTGAAATGGAAAGATTTTGGAAGCAGAAGACATGGTCAGCTGCAATATCTCTGATGAATTCTCGAGGTTTAAGAAGATGTTTTTGGAGTCATGACAGAGGGTGGGTGCTGTAACCCTGAGGGGTCTGAAACGTGACTAGAGATTATAACAATTTAAGATCCTTTTTTAAGCAATTAAACAAGGACCCCGGAGAGAAGGGCAATTCTATTAAACAGAGTCTAAAGCTACAGTACTGGTGTCTTACTTGTTTAGTCGTTAAATGTTCAGCTAACTGCCTAAATGAAAAACGCATTAATCTAAAGTCTGTTGTGGGGGCCATCAAAAGCCACCGGGTCACCTTGCAATCTGGAGCACAGTCTCATTTCTATGCCTGAGGGGGGGCAGAGAAATGAGAATATCATGTCAGTGATCAAACGACGATCATAAAAACATCATTTAGTGTTTTGATGATGATGAGGGTAAAACGTCAGATCTGGCACTCATCCTGAATCTCTCAGAAGCTGACTGGTACAGGTTCATGCTGCTGATAATTCATTTAGCAGACAGGAGCAGTTTTTACCTGCTTATAGTTTCGGCTGCTTCCACGTGATGTTGCTGTGACGTGTCTTGTAGGCTGCTCAGGAGGATTATCTTGAGTAACCGAAACTAGTCAAGCAGGTAAAAACTGCTCCTGTCTGGTAAATGAATTATCTACACAGTCTCAGAAGCTGAGCTGTGTTGGCTGGTTGGTGCCATGATGGCATGTGCATTACATCATTTTCATCATCTTAGCACATTACTCACAAAACACTATGGTATGTAGATGAGACTGGACTATCATATTAGGATGATCCTAAAGATTCATGACCTGGAGACCACAGCAAAAACCATATCATCCCAATACCTTCACAATTTATCCCATGAGCTAGAAACGTGGATCATTCAAAGTCTCTTTTATGTAAATAATATTTCACTATTTATGCTTCACAGTAATTACCTCTGCCAAGTGAAACGGCGGAGGTTATGTTTTCATTGGGGTTTGTCTGTTTGTTTGTTTGTTTGTTTGTTTGTCTGTCTTTTAGCAAGATAACTCAAAAAGTTATTTGGATGAAATTTCCAGGAAATGTTGATACTGGCACAAGGAACAACTTATTAAATTTTGGTGGTGATCGGGGGGGACTGATGTGCCTTAGCGGAAGTTTGCACTCTCCGAGTGCTTTTCCAGTTATTTTTTTAATTGTTAGCTGCATGTTAGTTGTGTTTTTAGCCAGTAGAAAGGTGACTTCATGATGCTTTCTTTGTGTAACTTAAAGTCCAAAACCCTTTGATAGCAGCTTAGAGTCACATAAAACAGAAACTAGAAGCACTCGGAGAGCGCAGACCTCCGCCAAGGCTGATCAGTGGGCCCCCCCGTGGGCCCCCCCACCCCTGATCACCACCAAAATTTAATCATTTCTTCCTTATCCCATTTCCAACAAACCCTGAAAATTTCATCCAAATCTGTCCATAACTTTTTGAGTTATGTTGCACACTAACGGACAGACAAACAAACAGACAGACAAACAAACAAACAAACAAACAAACAAACCCTGGCAAAAACATAACCTCCTTGGCGGAGGTAAAAATAATGAAATTTTTAAATCTAATGAGACAGACAATAAATGATCAAAGGATTTTTGCTTGAGAAATACAAGATGAAGAAATTCGGCAACACACATTTTAACATTAATGTGACTCTGCTTTTCCTCATATTAAACAAGTAAAGACATGCTGTAAAGGGAACAGAAGATTGCCCTCAAATTCCAAATGAATCAGGAGAGGTTCTCTCACTCAGTGTTTCATTTTGCGCATTATGAAAGAGGAAAATGCCATTGAATAGTCTCCCCAATTGTAAAAAACAAAACAAAACAAAACACATGGTCTTCTCTGGTTATTTATGTGACAATGTTCAGAAGACCACTGTGCCAGAAAAGAGGTGAAAGACCGCAGGTGTTATATTTCCATCACTGCCAATCAGAGCTGGAGTTGATGAATAATGTAGATTGTCCTCTTTTACACTGTAGACAAAAGCCAGATGTTAGCAGGTCTTTTGTCCAGCGTGAACGAGATACATCATTATTATGTGGATACGACCTGATTCTATTCATACAATACTGCAGCTCATTGTGCAAAGTTTTCCAGTTACTGAGTTTGTGTCTATTGTAGTGTCGTGAAAACAGCCATAAATAAGCCTGTTTTTTCAGAATATGTACAGCGAGACCTATAGATTTCTGGTGCAATGCATAACATTCATACTTGTCACAGAATGCAGTGAAGGATGACTCATCTGATCATACGAGCTCTTTCCTCTGCTCAGCAGAATGGAATTTCTCACTCTGCTTCCCAAAAGAATCACTTGCATGTTCTGCACAGTAATCTGACTATATATTCTCATTCATTTTGTTTCCTGATGCACTGCTGTTCATCTTGATTTAAGTAAGTGCTTGCACCTGCAGTCAAAAGGAGCCTGTCTATATTGTCTTGCATTTCAATTCCCAACAGGACACCTCAGGTACTGACGCAGTCCTTGAATCCAAAACATGTTTTTGTTTTGAACTCTGAGTATGCAGCTATTCCGCACTTGGGTATTATTCTCCTGTATCCCCCTATCCACCTACCTACTGTAACTGTGCCTGAGATTTGTTTTACCCACAACTAACAGATGTTTCTCAGCTAGAGTTAACACTGTCAGTCCCCCATTCATTCTGTGTTATTTTGGTCATTTGCCCCCGAAGCCTATTGTACTCACAACCCTGTACAGCAAAGCCCTGGGGATTATATTACTAAATACAGGAAGACAGAGACATGACAATGTTGAGTTCAGCTTTGAAAAGTGCACTGCATCAGGCGGCAGAAAACAAGCTTTAGGGGTTTTATGGCTACATCTCCTATGGGGTAGGAGGTCAGTGGTGATGTTGCTGTCAAGGCAAGGTCAGTAGCAACAGTGCAAAGTCAAAGCAAAAACAAGGGTAGAAAGTGAAGGGATTACCAGCTGCTGTACTTTGATTTTTTATAAATTCTTTCTGTAGTGCAGACTGAGAAGGGTGGTCTAATGCGACATTGAAAGCTTTTTGTAATTCGGATTAAAATTGCATTATTGACAGCTCTTACGTTTCGTCCTCGATGTACTTGAGCAGTGTGAGGGCCTTCCTGTGGAGCAGCAGCAGGAATTGGGCCAGATAGGTGCTCCGCAGGGACAGGCCCGGCTTCAGCATGAACACCTGTGTACGACACAGGATGTCAATTAGTAGTCCAGGCTACGGCTCTGCTGGAAAAGGCTGGAATAATACAGTGAACTCCCCCTCCTTTGTGCTAACCTTGAGAAAGAGACATATTGCTGTTGTCATGGCAAAAACTTGTAACCACAACTCTGGGAGCACTTTCATGGGAACAGATGAGAGGCAGTGTCATTTGGGAATAAAATCTGCTGTTTATATCTACAGACTCCTGAGACTGGATTTTCTGATCCCGTGTAGAGGTTCAGCAGTGTGCCTCAAACACACTATTAAACACCATAAAGGATCACATAGTGTTATGCTGCCTCCTGGCCAGGTCATTGTTGTAAATCAGAACTGGTTCTCAATTGACCTACCTGGTTAAATAAAAGTTAAATAATTAAAATAAATACCACACTTAGCCAAACTGTGATATCTGTGTAACTTTACTCTCTTAGCACTGCTGCTTAATTTTTCATCATTTGCTATGACCTGAAAAAATATGACAGGCTATTATGCTATAAGGCTCATGATATACAAGTTAAATTTAAGACCTTTTTATGACTAAGAACAGAGTTTAATGCCTATTTCACAGCTTAATTCATGGTCATACAGGCAAAAATGTATGACTCCTAAAATTTAGGAAAATTTACTTATTTATTCCAACACCTTGGTTCCCATCGGTCCGAGCCATTTCTCACTGGGGGCTGCAAAGTTATTGATAATTGGTTCCTAATTTCGATATAAATTGCTGGGTTGGAACGGGTGGAACTGAGTAGTCTAACGTTACTTTCTTTGAAGTGTGCAGCAAGTTTGTGGTAACACAACTGAAGACCAACCATATTAAATTTAATACCTTTTAAAGACTTTTTAAGGTATTAAATACAGATTTGTAAATTCAAGACTTTTAAGACTTTTTGAGACCCCGCGGGAACCCTGATATAATGTTCTTCATTTTATTCATCAACATTGAAAGAACCTAATGAGGCTCAATATGACAATAAAAAAAGTATTGTCTTTAAAAGTCAACCAGTTGTATTTTTTTTATTTATTATTTGTACTTTAAGCTTAATTTTGATACTTATTATTAATAACATTAAATAGTATTAAATGTAATTACAATTTACAGAATGTAATAAGATCGGTGTTACATTCTTACCTCATCTATAAATGACTTCACCAAAGTGTCTTTGTGCATGACGTCTTGAAATATGTTCCTAAAAGCAAAACACAGTGGTTAATAATGTGAAAGTCTGGTTCTTCTGAAAAGGATTAAATTGTTGGATAATATTTTGCATAACTGTCGACATGTGGCTTACAGATCAGGTGTGAAGGTTTCATCAGTGTGAATGACTGTATCAGGAGGTATGTCCTCTTCGCTGTCTGTCCTCCAAAGCGCACTTAGCTCTGAGCGCATATAGCGCCGCTGGTTGTATGTGTGCTCATGGCACGGCGGCATCTGTTTCACTGTGTTGATGTCCACGTCGATGTGCGTTGTTGGGTAGGGTGAGTAGAGCACCTGGCGGAAAGGCAAGACGAAGCTTCCCGTTGAGTCCTGGGAATTAAAAAAGAAAAAAAACTGCTCTAATGACAACAGCTAGGGTGCTGGTATGATTTTCTTAATGTGATAAGTCAGAGTTCATTTCATTATTAATAAATATATATTAAATATGTGGAACTTCTAATGCAAACTGTAGAGATTACAAAGATATTGGAAAATGTTGGCTGTTCTGATCTTGATCCCCCTTGAGCAATGTTAAAAAAAAACAAAACAAGTGTTGGCTGATATGGTTTAAATAAAGGAAAGAAAATACTGAAACAAATCAAGTACATCAAGTACTTAAGGGAATATGAGCCCCGTACCTTGTGGTGATGAAAAATATTTGCAGCAAATCAAGGTTATAGCAGTGGCTAAGGTCTTCTTTTCTGGCCAAGTAGTTTTCAATGAACTGATGGTGACAGTACCTTTAGCAAACCCTGAACAAACAGGCCTGTGTCATATTTGAAGGACGAGTCAGCCTTGCAGAGGCGAGAGCACTTCCTCTCAGTGGGGGTCAGAAAGAGGCAGAGCGTTCGCACAATCTGAGAGAAACAGTCACACACCATCAATCAACAAGGAAACCGATTAAGTCTCAACTCTTCAGAAAAACCCTGGTTTAAACTGACACAAATACAGAGAAATCGGATGTGACACCACACTTTTACATCAACTTTACTTAATCCAAACTCTTCTCTTTCTTGGCAAAAATGTCTGACTTGTCATCTTTTTGATTTATATACACAGTGTACCCATCTTAAGGAGCTTATATGCCTCATTATGTTTCGTCTATCTTTTTGGAAACAGTTATGAGCCCAGACTGACATTTGAAACACTGAGTCGACTAATGCAAGAATCAACAGAAGCTGAAAAAGTGCATACAGGGCTCATTAAACTCAAGACAGCAGCACAACACACTTCAAAACATTGTAAATTATGCAGATGCATTACAAATTTGTCTGTGCGCAGCCACTAATCCAGTGAATTTACCTTATTTACTTTCTCTGGGTTGCTTCCAACCACTATTGAACAGCCGCACGTCTGGAGATGAGAGCTGATGGCCCTGAACCGAGGAGACAAAGACATGCAAATTAGAGCCAATTAGCTTAATTAGCATTACTCCATTTATTAATGTCAGCTTTTAGGACTAATGATTGAGACAGAGGAACTGTGTCCTAAAAACATTTATCACGCTTTGCAGTGAGGAAGAATTAGGATGATAACAGCGAGACAGTGGAAAAAGACATTTTCCAGCTGTTTCTATATTCACCTCTTTTTTTTAGTGTTATTTCATTTAGACAGAATCTCACATTATCTAAAGATACCAGTGGTCTGTCAGTCTCATCAGCAGCTATAAATATCCTTTAAAAGCCAGTAAATGAGCTCCAGTTAACAGATGCTTTGTCATCTCTGCAGGACATTGAACTAATCCTGCTCAGCTCTGAGCTTCATTGCCAGAATGGACTTTGCAGGCTCTCAACACGAACAGCGATTTAGCTTTCGCTCTTTCTCCTGAGGAAACTTCAGTTAAGTGGAAAGCCATTACTCATCATTGCAAGGTTGATGGGTGTTAAATGGGCATTGTTCATCATCTGTCTCCATTTGCCTGTACTGAGGTGCTTACTTGTGGAGGAAATCCTCGTGGCAGCTGTCCCCGATGTCATCATCATTTAGCACCGTGTCTTTTATCTACTCAGCAGGAGCGAAAAACAAATGAGTAATTTTTAAAATTGGTGTCAACAAAGAGAAAAGTGCTGATGGGCACATTCACACACCGTAGTGAAAATAAAACATGAAAACACCATCGTGTGACAGTGTAAATGAAAGCAGCAAGCGTGATTCTTTTAGTTCCATGTTTTGGCATTTGCATATGAGAAGGGAGCAACTGTGTTGAATCACACTGGGTGGTAAACCTCTTGGAAACCATCTGAGCAAGTGAAATAATGAAATAACTGAAATACACTTGTGTTGATGACAAGCTTGTTAAAATATTACGCAACATAAAGTCTAAATGATAAGCTCTGAATCTGCATCCTGATTGACCATTTTCAGATGTCTCTTTAAAGGAGTGATATTTTGCTTTTTTAAAATTGAATTATGCATTTCCTTGTGGTCTCCATAAATTGCAAATATTATGCTTGGGTCTGAATTCTTCATTAATTCAACTCCACAGGTCCATCTTCAACCATATTTCTGACTAATGACACAAGAAATGTCGTTTTGAGCACTTGACGCCCCACCCCCTCCAGGTTGTTGGCCGTGCTGCTCTGTCCCGTTCAGCCAACAACTGAACAGTTTAAGTGATCAGCTCAAAGTCTGGACATATTTTCAGTTTCTACTACAACCGCTGCTGCAGACAAACAATTATGGTGTATTTGGAGAAATGTTCATCAGAAGTCTTGACCTTATATGTGCAAATGTCGTGACGAAATTAGTTATAGACATAACAAATTAAGCAGGAATTAAAACGGGCTGTAGAAATCCACTCGATTTTTGCCAAAGTGAATATAAAGATAGCTTTGCAGCTCCTGGAGGGTTCAAATTCAAACTTTTTGAACTATTAGGGTCCCCAAACACACAAATAAATGTACCAAAGACTAATAAAAGTAGGTTGAGCAAAATATGACCCCTTTAATAGAAATTCTGGGCTGATCAGTGATACAGATGCTTTTGTTGGTTTACTTTGATTTTCTCGTTACTTATTCCCTCATTTGTGCATGGGAAAGAAATACCTGGAGTGTTTGACAGGCCTTTGCTACACTCTCTTTGAAGCAGCACATTCAATCATACAAATGAAACAACCATGAATATAAAATGAGAAAAACATCAGCCAAAGTCAGCGGTGATTAGACAATAATGGGCAAAAATACATAACAATACTGCCCACCACTGATCTTAACAGTATACCAGTGCCTCTGTCTGTACTCACACCAAAACTGATGTTTCTCATCTCATTTCTCCTTCCAAGATATAATGTGAAATACAGTATGATAGTGTGCACAGTTCAAGTGAAGGACAATAATGTGTGGGTGTTAATATGGATGTTGCTCACATCTATATCCTCTGGCACGCTGTGTGTCTTCATGGAGGCCAAAAGCTCCATGATGGGGATGATCTCCAAACTCAGCACTGATATGATGTTGTAGCCCTGAAGGAAAATAAAAGAATGACTCTCCACATTTCTGCAAACTAGAGCCAGGCAATTTACATCGACATCTTTTTTGGCCCAGCTGCAGAGAAGTTTGACTTTCAAATGTATGTAACTCAATCATTAATAAAGGATTGTCTTCGACTGTGGGCTGTGAAAGCTGAAAGCCTTTAAAATGTTAACAAGTCATGAAAATGATGAAGTCTGCGGTAACACTTTTTCCCCCAAGACAGAGTAGTGGGTTTTTTTGTGCTTTTTTTTTTATTTAGAACTTGGTGTCATTTAATATTAGCATCCATGATGAAATAACACTTTTGAAGACTTGAAGTTGTTTATACCCACATTACTCTACCATTTAACATCACAAAATCAAAATAACACAAAGATCTAAAAACACTTAATCAGAAACTATCTAATCAGGGATTAGGTAGATCAGATTATAAATCACAATTTTGCCAGCAATGATCAACACCAAAAATATCACAGTTCTTTATAAGCTCAGTGGAGAATATCTGTCAGAGACGAGAGTCCCAGCAAGTAACAGAAGACAGCCAAGATAAAAAAAGACTAAACTGCTGGTACATCAAGGAAAGTAAAACACCTCCTTAAATATTTATTATGTCATGGGGAAGTGACTGAAAGCAGGAACAGCTGTCACAAGAGACAGAACCGTCTTCAGTGATGTACCTTTCTAAGGTCGGAGCCCTCCTTCACATATTCCATTTAATTTAGTGCTTCTTCTCACTAGTGTTTCTATTTGATCCTTCAGAGCAAATAATTAGCTAACTTACTCCTTTGTTGAGACATCACACCTTTATTATTGTGCCAATGTTGATACAATACCTAATGAGTAAAGCGGAGGTTGATAAATTACTTAATATCCACTTAAAAGCAAGAACTGATGTGAGGATAGATTCTGAGTTTTGGTTTCCTTTAATGAGTGCAGAGTACTAATTTGCCTCCTCACGAGTCCAAGACTGAGAAATCAACAGATGAGTACAAGCAGAAGGTTACCTTTTGCATCCAAATACGTCCCTTGCGGATAACGTGTTTTAGCCTCTCCACGCAGATTGTGTGCAGAGGTAGGTAGAAGGCCAGCTCTGTCTGAGGCAGGATAATAGACAAGGCACAGGTGTTCTTGTCCCCCTTCAGCTCGCCATCAAAGATGAGGGACACAATGATGACGCCCTTCTCTGCCAGGACAAAGAACTTCACATCCACTGCACCACACTCAGCGCTACGCAGGATCTCTCCATTAAGTGTATGATTGGCCAAAAACGTGACCTCTCCGTCACTGAGGAACATTACTTGGTCACCCTTTGGAGCCCAGATATGGCGCACCCGTGGTCCAAGGATGTTGTCCCAGTAGGCAAACGTGGCAGCGAGCAGTGGGCATTCTCCCTCTATTGCTACCTCCAACTTTGCCACAGCAGGGGACTGGGGTGGACAGCCAGAAGACATTGGTGTGGCTTGGAAATACTGCTGTCCTCTCAGACTTAAGGCTGAATACCAACCAACCTATGATACAGAAAGAAAACTGTAGTTACACTTAAATTGTTCTAGTTTCTAGTACAGTTTACCTAAATCAGTTCATTCATTCTTTCATTCATCTTCTGAACCCACTTTATCCTCACTAGGGTCGCAGGGGGTGCTGGAGCCTATCCCAGCTACCTATGGGCGAAGGCGGGATACACTCTGGACAAGTCGCCAGTTCATCGCAGGGCTGAACATATACAAACGAATGATAAATCACTCTCACATTCACACCTATGGGCAATTTTAGGTTGACCAATTAACCTATCAGTGCATGTCTTTGGATGATGGGAGGAAGCCAGAGTAAACGGAGAACCCATGCAAACACAGGGAGAACATGCAAACTCCACACAGAAAGGTCCCTGGTTGGAATCCAACCCAGGACCTTCTTCCTTTGAGGCGACAGTGCTCTAAATCAGTTATTTATTGAAATATATGTTCATAGGCAAGTGTCTAAAACCATCGTAGATCCAAAAAAAAAGCAACACTCATTAAAATGTCTTGCTTGTCAAAAAATGATAACTTCAATATAGCATTTAAGAAAACATATGATCCTTGTAGCTGCTATTGAATTCCTCAAACCCCAATTATGACAATTACTGATTATCTACAAACTGAAAAACAATGTTTTTAAGTTAGCACTTCAAGTCATACTGCTCAGCCATAATGGCAATCCAATTCACAGGTCCTAGCTTTGGTAATAACGAACCTACCCATAATTCTACAGATTAGGATTATAGTTTTGGTTTCAAAATATTTGTCCAGCTCTAACTGCTCTCATCCTAAAGCTTTTCCCCTGACCTGATCTGAAGATACAAAAGACATTACTTTAATTAATGACAGGGCTTTTCTTTCTTTCTCAAAGTGCTTGAAAATAATTTTATGTTTCAAGTATACTTATGCTGCTATGAAAATGTTCATTTTTAAGTCTTGCCCTGACAATAGAAGTCATATGTGGCCACAGATATTCTGATAATATGCTGTGCATCACCGGAACTCAAAAATAAAAACAAATACGCTTATGTTTGTGCACTAAGAAAGAGCAACTTAAGGTACAAAGTACATTCATTCATTCATTTGTTTTGAGCAGAAGAAAAAATTTAAACTTTTTTGTGTACAAGGAACTAATATCCAAGCAAATACATTAATAAATAAAGATGATCAAGACAAAATAGTATTTGCCATGTACACAAGTAATAACAAAATAAATTCAATATGTACTGCTCAAAAAGGAAAAGTCATGAAAAGTCATTGTGTAACATATAACATGAAAGCTTCTCATTTGGTTGTGAGTTACAAGGTGATGCTGACATCCTGCAGAGACACATGTGTAAAAACTCCCGACACCTGTTAGAATTTTGACACATTTTTGCTCAATATAAATACAGTGACAAAGGTGTTGACATTTTTTGGAAAATATAGCTACGTCTATTGAGGGCTTACTCAACTTTGCTCATCTCAGTAATTCAGAATGCCACCACGTGATAAAGATGTAATTTCTAAATGTCAGTTTCCTCTTCGGTTCCACAGTTTGTTTCAACATATGTTTTGCCTGGGGTTTATCGGATTAGATGTAACATAAAACATACAGGTATGCCAGATTATACATCTGAAGGCTGCTGGGTGTATGTTATGTAAGACGATTTTGCAGGCAACATCTGTCCATTAAAGCCCTGTGGTTGTCATTTCTCTATACAGTGGTTTTTATCAGCTGACTAACCATCACATTTTCTATCAGCAGACCTGAGCACTGGGTTTGGCGTCTCATATTTACATGAATAGCAATGTAATTACACATATAAACAGTGTTACACATACTTAATCGCTACGTATAGCAAAGCAAAGAATTTTTCAAGGCAGCTTTTTAACACAGAGAACGTAATGTTATTATCAGTAGGTGAGAAAGAAAGAAATCCCTATTACCGACTCATTGCCAATATCTTTGATTTATGAAACTGAGCTAGCTCGCTAACTAGCATTACAAAAACTAACACTGCCAAAGCAAAGGAATTAAATAAAGCGCTACAACTTACAACTTACTGGGTCTTTTAGATGCTAACCCGCCAGGGTAGAGTGTTGTTAGAAAAGCCGCTGCTGAGAAATCATCATATCATGTTTCTGTTACTACCATAACATGTAGCATATGCTGGTAATGCTAGTTAGCATTTGTTGTCTACAGATATACTTCCTTGTACGTCAGCCTACGTCACCGCTGGTACCGGTGTAAAGCGCCCTCTGGCGACCAAGTCATGTCAGTGAACTCCACATCAATGATGTCATTTTTATTATTCAAAGCGTCCACCTGCAGAAAATTAGTTATTAAAATTCATTTACATGAAGCCTGGTCATACAAATGAATAAATCTGTAGGCAAAACACTAGGTGCCTGCCAGTTAATTTCCTTTTCTGGGGATCATGCCGGTCTATATTAATAGCAGCCCACTCCACTCCTGGACATCCAATATTGCTTTTTTTTTTCTTGTTTCTCTTTAATCAAACAAAACATTATTGCAGTCAGATAATATCTCTCTCCTAAAAGAACATTGCCACATACCTCCATCAAAACAGCCTGAAATCTGTCAACTGGCATAATTAAATTCCATGTATTTTTTCCAACATTTAAAAAAATCATAAGATTTTTTTTTTTTTTTCAACCTTATCCTTTTCTATCTTAAGAATTGGTTCATAATCTCTTTCCATCTGACATCCTGTGAAAGAGTGAATTTCTGAAAAGGTGTTTTTTGTTATCTAGAATAACAGCAGAAATACAAAAGGACCACAAACCTCTTTGCACTTGGTCAGCAGCACTCGATATTCATACACACACTGTGTGCACAGCTGAGCTTAAGGTGCATCACCTAAATCAGTATTATTCCTAATGGGCTCAGCAAGACACGCTGTGGGCTCTAAACAGCTCATCAGCAATCTACACTCTGAATTTCCCCATGCAAACACTCCGCCTAATAATGAAACAATTGCATGGACAGTTGAAAATGCTGTCATATACACATTTTTAGCAGCGTCCTGTCTTGGTTGTGGATATTTACTCTTTGAACAGCAGCTGGCCGTGCGCCTCACTCGGCTTTTGGTTGCTGTTTTCAATTTCTTCAGGATGCCTCTTGTGGTGCGTTGCAATCCATGACTGCAAATCTCACTGAATAAACTAGTAGTGGAAAGGCTACTGCTACCAAGGAGCCATCTCACACACGCTGTCTTGCCTTTTCTGTTCAGCACTGGTTGTTAACTCTGTATCTCAGCTTAATCCCGTCAAAACCCTGTAACACGTCTTCCTACAGCATCACTCCCTGAAGTAAACAGTTGATGAATTTTGGGCCACAGTAGATCAATATATGAGTAGATCTTCGCCGGTTTATGGGAACACAGATGAAATGTGGTCTTCAATCTGACACTGTGAGTTTTGGGTGAAAGGAGGATGCTCAGATACTAAATCTACTTCTTTTTTTTCCTGTGTCATGTTCTCTGTATCCCCTTGTTTTTCTGTGTCATGTAAAAGTGTTACAAGTCCTCTAATGTCCTCCTAAGTACGTCCATGAATCACATGAACAACAAGCTACCACAAGGTCCTGATTCTACAGAGCTCAGCTAATGGGGACACTTGGACAGTGTGAGGAAGGTCAGCCAGCATTGTGAGCTCAGAAAAGTTGGCTCGCGTTGAAGTTTTTGAGGTCATCGATAAGGTCAACAAACACTCCAAATTGTGTACCTGCACAGCTGCCCCACTGATGTGATTGCACTCTGAGAACGGCATCTCAACCGAAATAGTGCGATAGAGGTGAGAGTCTGGATTCTTCCCTCCTTTTTTCAGACACAAAAGTTGCTCTTTTCAACTTCAGGAGCATCCACAGGCTCTTGTATCTCAGGCCTGTTGTTTCTGACATGAATGTTGATAAATGACATTTGGAGAACAGACATATGTCACTGTTGTCAAGATGATTTTTTTTTCTTTCTGTTACATGGGCAGATTATACCTGATTACCCCTTTCTGAAACCTACTGTACCCTAGTTTAACAAGCTAATATAATAAGAGTGGGGCAAAATATATTAGAGTGATTAGATTTACCATTTCACATGTTTTTTGGCTGCAGACCAGCTCAAAGATGCAATCAGACTTTCCACCCACAGACCCAAAGTCAGAATACACCCAAGTGATAACCAACTTACCCACTGTGTTAGCACACTGTAATGGTGTTACTTTGTTCCTTGCAGCTTTTCTTGCACCAGAACTGAGGCTTGGACAATCATGTATGTCTCCCACAATATCCTTGTGTCTCTAACTAGGGTTTTAGAAGTCTAATAGCCCGGCTGCTTCACTCTAGACTTAGACGCACAAACACAAAACTGATGAGCTTCACCAATATTTTGCTTCACATGGTCTGTATTTAGTATGATCAATTAGCCCATAATGACCCAGGGTTTTTTTCATTTTGTGGCAGTTCCCAAATGGATTTTTGTCCATATTTAACATTTCTTAAGTGATTTATCACCATTTATTGTAGTATTATCTTCTGTCTTTGTGTTTTTTCAGGGAAAATGCAGTATTTTTCTATATTTAATTTACTAATCATATAGATGTTCATTAAAGCTCAGATTAAGGTTGAGGATTATTGTATCAAAAACGGAGGAAACTGAAGAAAAGGCAACTCTTCTGACAAAAAAAAATCATTAATTCAACATAAACCCAGTGCACCCATCCCACCCACTGTCATTTATCAAACTCCATGGGTTTTACTGGTGAGTTATTGTTGTAGAAGATGATGGACTTCCAAATGGGTCATATCTGATGACCATGAAAAGATGACAAACTGCTTTTTGCTCCAATTATTTATATGTATTGATAGGATTAGTGGATAAACAGGTATTAAACCAATTAGATCAGTAGATGATTTTGGTCGCCAGTGGCTGTTTGGGTCTTTATGAGTTAAATATCATAAAAAATTATGTTTGCAAGGGATAAAAAAAAAGAATTTACAACACTAGGGCTGGGGTATCTAACAATGTTTCATTATGATCCATTCATTTAACTATGTAGTGAAACTTAAAGAACTGGCATTATGATTCTGTTATCAGCACAATTCATAGCAATCTACTGGGGATCAGTGTTGTATAGTAACAAAGTAATAGTACTTCACTACTGTACCCAAGTATGTTTTGGGAGAATTTGTACTTTACTGAGTATTTTTTTCTGCTTACTTTCAATTTTACTTCACTACATTCCCTAACTCATTTGCATACTTTTACTCCATACATTTTTAATGCACAATATATACTTGTTACAAAAAAATAAATGAAAGGAAATTTGGTGTTTTCACTGCTGAGATTACCGCACCAAAGTCAGGAAGATGATTTGTCATTTGGCCTAATTGCATAATGAACAACTGTAAACGACGGTCCACACTCAACCTGTCAGATATCTGTTAATGTGAAGGCGAGTTGAATGAAGCTTTGCCATAAAACAGGTTGGTTTTTATTATCAATAGTTTAGACTTTGAATTCCTTGTTTACAAAGGGTAATGCCGGCTCCATGTTTTGAGGTGCCACATAAGTTTCATAGTTTTTTTTTTAATTCTGACATTTCTAATATCAGCAGTATCCTACTCCTGTTTAGGTTTTTGAAACCTTGTTTTTGAAGTGTGTGATGTAGGCACCATTTTCAATATTTTGACTACTTGTCTTTTACATTTACTATGTTTTAAAATCCAGCGGTGCAGTGATTAGCACTCGTGCCTCACAGCAAGAAAGTCCTGGGTTTGATTCCAACACCAGTCGATGGGGGTGGGACCTTTCTGTGTGGAGTTTGCATGTTCTCCACGTGTCTGCGTGGGTTCTCTCCGGGTACTCCGGCTTCCTCCCACCATCCAAACACATGCACTGACAGGTTAATCAGTTAATCTAAATTGCCCATAGGTGTGAATGTGAGGGTGATTGTTTGTCTCTATATGTTCAGCCCTGCGATGAACTGGTGCCATGTCCAGAGTGTACCCCGCCTTCACCCATAAGTAGCAGGGATAGGCTCCAGGGACCCTAGTGAGGATAAAGCGGGTTCAGATAATGAATGAATGTTTGAAAATCCTGGATAAACTTTAGAATATTCAGAATTCTGACTGCATTTGGTTCCTATTAACATTTCCTTGTACTTTTGCTTGCATTACTTGAGTACATTTAACCCTTTCATGCCTGAATTATGAGAACCTCAGTCAAGATTTTTTTCTTGAGTGTTTTTATTCCTCTATAGGCATGGGGAAAAAAAAACAAAAAACAATGTGATTGAATTTTTTTAATGAACCTATTTTTCATGGAATTACAAAAATGTCCACTCAGCTGGACATCATGCATTTAATTTTAGAAGTAAAGAAACATGTATTTACTGATATACTATGAGGTAAAAACATTTTTAATGCTGCTAATTTGATGTTTTCTCACATTTTAACAATACCTGCATATAGATAATATGGAGAGACAAAAAAATGTTAATTAGTTTAATAACAATTATCTTTTTTTTTTTTTTTTTTTTCTACAGTCAAACATGTTAGTGCAGATCAGATTTATCTAGAACAGCAAATTTACAGTAATGGTATGAATTACAGTGTATGGGATGATACATAAGCGTCCACTGTGTTGGCTGATATGGAACTAAAACAACAAAATCTATAAATATATAAGAGAATCCCTTTAAACAGCTGTCCACTGTAGTGACCACTATGCATGAAAGGGTTAATTGTAGACTACTTGATATACTTAAGTACGGTAAATATTAGATACTTAAAGACTTTAACTTGAGTAACATATCAGTTGGTGACTTGAACTTCTACCAGAGTAATGTTTTGGTAGGGTACCTGTACTTCTACTCAAGCGTGACTTTCCAGTACTTTATACAACACTGTTGGAGATACATACAAAGTACTACACTGACCAATAAATATAGTCCTTAAAAGCTTATTTGCTGTCAAAAAATTCCTGCCAAAACTGTGTGATATGAACTCTCTATGCACTCCTAAATCTTTCCTACATTAATCTTTCACAGCATTTTAGCCTCCCTAGTCTTGTTGCAAATACACCTTTATCACTATAGAGTCTGTTTTCCTGACGGCAAAAAGACTTTATGTTAAATTTGCATGACTCCGCTTTAATCCGAATTCATCGTTCAACTTGGCGAGTGGGCATTTTTCACAATTGTGCCGCCGTCTTTGGATCCCAGCGGTCATTTTCTTTCGTGTGTGTTCTAACGAGTTGGAGGTAAATCTGTCTGTGCAGTCCTTCCACAGCCACAGTATGCTTTGATGAGAGCACAAAACAGCACTGGTCATTTATTTCACTACAGTAGCCAAGACTCCCAAATTATGCAGATGTCATAATAAAAGCTCATTCCATTAAACTTTAATTTTCACGCTGAATACTTTTGAATCCTCTGAACTAACTGTATACTAATGAGGCATGAGACTTGTTAGTTTTATGAGGATATTTGGGTTGTCATCATTTATTAAAAATGAACAAACTGTTGCTTTATTCACCATAAACATGACTATTAAATAGCTGTCCGGCAAGTAGCATCAACTGATTGCTCGTTTGAAGTGTAAAGCAGAACATTTTCAGCCTTCAAAACACCCACTTTATTTATTTATTTTTCCCCAGGATTTTTCCCCCCTGTTTCTCTCTCTCTTTCTCTGATTTAACTGACTGTTTCTTTTGACTCGAGGACCTTGATAGCGTTCATTTAAAGCACATTTTCATGAGTTGTTTTAGTTCCAGAGAAAACACATCTCATTGTCAAGAGCACTTTAAGGTAAGAATGTTAATTTTCTGTCATGATAAAGACTGTCACATCCTTAATAGCATCTGAGTAAGTCATTTTAAATGAATCTGTGATGTGTTTGGCACAGTAAATACCTCATGAATTGCTAATACAGTTAATTGGGGATTTTAAGCACAAAAGGCTAAATTGGATGACTGAGCAGTGATCTGTTCTAAAAGCTCTGAGGTTATAGAGTCTGTATCTGCGCTTCGCTTCATTAGAGTCAGTGTTTTTGCTCAGGGAGACATGATTGAGAGCAGTGACAGCACAGCATCTCTTTTTATCTGACATTAGACAGACAGACGGGCTCCTGTTTCCGCCAGGCCTCGCAGCCTGACGCCCAGCATCTATTAGGATCGGTTAAATATCACTCCGTTACCCACTAACCTACATGGCCATGAGAAATGGGGCAAAGCTGCCCTCGGAGCAGCCTCCAGGGGCTCCATGAATCCTTGTTTTCCTCATTCTGCCACCCAACTCTTAACACTTTTGGAAGAATAACCTCCAGTTTTCCTTCATACACTCTGTATCCACTCAGAGGTACAACATAATAAGTACTGTATATGAGGTACTTGTACCCTATTTCCATTTCTGCAGCTTCATGTTTACGCTCCTCTATATTTCAGCAAATGTTTTACTGTTTGCTCTGCTGTGTTTATCTGACAGCTTTATTTTCCTCATTACAATTTTCATTCCATTCCCTTCCAGTAGAAACCTCATATCACTGAATGCTTTGAATGTTTGTATTAAGTGTTTCTTTATGGGATGAGAAAACAGTCCTCCCTCTAAAGCTAAATAAATCCTTTAAAACCATCTTGGATTGCACAGGATACAAAGCTGAACACCAGGCTGTTTTTTTGTTTAGCTCATGAAAAGTTGACGTTTTACAGACGCATAGTTTCTGCAGGACGATGATGCTAAAAATACATGATGATCTTATAGAATGTGATGCATTGCTGTCAGTTAAATAAACTGTAGAAAATTAATTACACTGTTGCCAGTAAAGTTGGAATGAAACTTTTTTTTTTTTACCTCTTCTCATGAAATGATCATGACAATGTGATTTATTCTTCATAGATAAAGTATGTAAGTATTGTGCCTGATCAAAGGTGATTACTGATGTGTATAAATAGGAATAAAAGGAGGAATGTGTCCGAGAACAAAAACTTTATGGGTAATAGTGTAGTTAAAATGACTACAGCCTATAGCACAACTCAAAAATGGACGTGGATAACACTTTCATACATGGAAAATGTTTTGCTTGTTAAGATTTGTGATGTAAAACTTTAACTTTTCCTTGCAAAATACCAGAATGCTTCTTCCACTGGCATCGGAAAATACATATTTACACACATTTTCACATAAAGGATTAGACAAAGCAACACACTGGCATGAATTCATATTACAAATGGAGAGGGAAGCAGAATAAAAATGATCTGCATGACTCATGGAAGATCATCTGCTAGTGATCACGTTCACTAAATCCTGATCCTGGCAATCCCAATTACTGCTTAATTTTTTCTGGAAAAAAAAAAAAAAAGGGGTAAAGTATGGAGGCTAGTGGGCCGTAATAAGCCTGGTCCCTTTGTATGGTTTCAAAGCATGCCCCAGGTTAGAAACAAGGCACAACAACAACGATCTGTGTTGCCTTTCAAAAGAGGGAACTTCAAAGAACCTCATTTTCTCTTGCCCAGCTGCACTGTGCCTCGCTGCCATGGGCCAATCATTATAATGAGTTTTAAAGAACTACTGGAATAGACAGTTAAACAGACTAACACTGAAAACTACTGTATAGAATGTCTGGTATAACGTCACAAAACGTTCTGAGGAGTTCAGGAAAAGTTTCATGCTAGTTGTCAGTGGGTACATATTGATTTAATCATTAAAATATACAAGAACATATGCACTGTAATCATTAGAGGCCATTAAACAAATGAATAACATTGTCCTTATACTGCAGTGTCATTAAAATCCACCCACAACCTAAAACTGGATTAATACCAAATACTAGAAAAATTTATTGTATGCAATTCTCAAAATTAAAAGGTAAAATTGTTAAAAAAAAAAAAAAAAAAGTTTCAAACATACCTAATGGCAATTATCAGTAGGTACATGTTGTTTTAATCATTAAAATATACACGAACATATGCATTGTAATTATTAAAGGCCATTAAATGTTGTATTGCATGAATGAATAACACTGTCCTTGTACTGCAATTTCATTAAAATCCACCCAAAACCTAAGTTCTAATAGATACCAAATACCTGTAAAATTTTCTTCTATGTGATTTTCAAAATGAATTTTTTGGTGGGTTTATAAAGTCATTTAATAAAAAGTTGAAAAAATGTCACAAATATCATCATAAAAACAGTCAAATTGATAAACAGTGAGCTCAAACCAGACCAGTAAAACAATGCTGGGTATAAATGAATGCTTTATGAAAGATTTGTAAAAGATTTGTTGCATGTGTGCATCACATGACCTGAATGAGGAAATTAGTGACACCAAGGCATTAAGGGTTCGGGAAAAAATGGATATGGTCAAAAACACAACAGTTGCACGATGGTGTTAATTTTGCGCATGGTTCATAAGGTGCTAAATGGTATATTATAAAAGTAAATAAATAAATAAATAAATAAATAAATAAAAATAAAAATAAAAATAAAAATAAAAATAAAAATAAAAATAAAAATAAAAATTAATAATAATAATAATAATAATAATAATAATAATAATAAATTGCATTTATAAAGCACTTTTCATTCAGCTGATCTCAAAGTGCTACATAGAATAGGCAGCCCAACAATAAAAACTAAAACAGTATATTGAGATAATTTATTGTTTGAGCTGTATTTGATAGTTTGTTATGCGCTTGCTTGGACGCTGTGATGCATTTTGGATACTTTATTGGACATGTATTGAATGCATCTGCTAAACAGACTAAAGCTACTGTCCAGTGCACAGTGTCCCAAAAAAATGATCCCAAAATGTTCCGAAGAGTTTTAAGAAAAGTTTGATGGCAATGTGATTACTGCAGGCCATTAAATGTTGTATTGCATGAATGAATAACATTGTCCTTCTACTGCAATTTCATTAAAGTCCACCAAAAACCTAAGACTGAATAAATACCAAATACTTGTAAAAGTTTATTTTACGTGATTTCAAGTCATTGTTATTGTAAAAACAGCAAAATTGGTGAAAGATGAGTTAAAATGATGTAGATGTTTTTCTAATTGAATGAATCAGGTTCTGTTTTGAGACACTTTTAAGGATCATTATTATACTTTTAGTGTCTTTTAAATTATTGATGGTGTTTTATAACTGTTATAACCAGTTTTACAGCCAGTTTTAGAACTGACCTTCATTGTGTGTTATGTATATTTTTAGTGGGTGTATGATTTATGTTAGATTTAATGTATGGTTGTGATTTGTATTTTGTGTAACTTCTGCTGCTGCTGTCTTGGCCAGGACACTCTTAAAAAAAGATTTTCAATCTCAGTGAGCTTTTTCCTGGTTAAATAAAGGTAAATAAAATAAAAATAAAAATAAAAATAAAATAAAATAAAAATAAAAATAAAAATAAAAATAAAAATAAAATAAAAATAAAAATAAAATAAAACATACCTTTACAACAATGTTCGGTGTAAGTAAATGCTTTATAAATGTGGTTTGTTGCATGTGTGCATTCATGAAATGGGCACCACTACGGCACCTATTTCACTCTCAAAGAAAAAATGATCATGATCAGAAATACAAGACCTGTAAGATGATGTTAATGCTGCACATGGGTCACGAGGTGCAAAACGGTACATTATGTTTGTTGTTTGTGCTGTAGTTGATATTTCATAATGCTTTTGCTTTGACACTGATGTATTTCAGGCCCTTTATTAGATGTTTATTCAATGCGCTGCTGCACTGGAACCTGTCTATTAGAAGAGACTTTGAAAGACTGAAAGATGCATTCCTAATTTTACATTCTGTATTATTTATTTATTTTTTCAGTTTTCACAGTTTCTTTCGATGGTGTCTATGTTGGTGCTCAGAGAGAGAAATAAATGTTGAAAGACATCAGTCTGAAGTGTTGTTTCTCTTCTGTTGGACCAGTGTAGCTATACGAGGTTTTAATACAGATTTGAGGCTAAAACACCCCAAACGCCTTTATCAGCGAAAGGCCAACAGAGCTGCTCCTGAAGAAGGCGACCAATGGGATCCCAAGAACATCTGATAGCAAACATTAAAAGCCCTTATTCTGCGGTGGCAAAGTGAATAGTTAAATCTCAGTGACACATTTTCACCTTGAACAAGCCTTCATTACTGTGACGAGCGATGACAACAGCAGACCTCGGACCTCTTTGATTTTTAATGCATTACTTCAGGTTTGATCAGCCTCTACTTCAAAAACATGCACGCCCTCTCTGACAGAAAGTGATTTTCGCGTTCTTGCGTAATGTCAAACGTACTTGTCTGTCGTCACATCTTAGCCTCTAGAACCTTTCAACAGGAGCATCAACGGTGATAGTGATGAAGGGAATTTGCATCTCCAGCTCAAAGGCACCCGTTATTGTCCGGACCTCTGCCCCGCTGGCTGTGTTTATGTTGGGATTTCATGCCTCACATGTGCTCATCATGCTTTGTTTGCCAATGCCATGAGCTGGGAGCCCTTTAAGCACCTGTCTTTGCTTTCCCATATTACTATGATTGTGTCATTTGTTGATACTGGTGTTTCCTGCTCATCCTTATTGGTATGCTCCATGGACAACCTGCAGCTAACATTTCCCTAACTCGTTGTGACTGGGTGTGATGATGCATGATGAAAAGAACATGCATGTGCTCTTTGCAGCTGATCCTAAAGCTGTGTTTTTAATCCCCTACATATAAACCCAAAAGTCAGTATTAAATCAAAGACAAAATGGTAAAGACTGTGCATGCAAATCATGTCGCTATAGTACATATCTTGTCTTTTAGAGCCTTCCAGTAACAGCTGCTACACTACTGTATCTACGTGTTCCCCTTTCATGTGTCATTTATCACCTCTTCCCAAGGCACGCCGCTCAACAACAAAGCTTCTCCTGCTAATTTTTCCCAGTCATTCCTCATTCGTCTCTGCTCAAGAATTTATTTTAACACACCTCACTGCCTCCCTATTGAAATATATCACCTCTACAACCAGCCTGCTGTTAAGGCTGTTCCTTTGTCCCCTGTCGGTTGTCTTTGGTCAAGACCAAAGCTTTCACGGCCCCTTTGAACGTGTTTTCTAATTCCCTATGGCTAAGCGCCAGAGGCACTTGAGCAGTTCTACTCCACACTTGAACACTCCCACAAAAATTCTCTACATTTTCGTACACTTTGTATTAATAATAATGCTTTGTATTGATGAACTTGGCACCTTCACACCCTGCTTTTATGCTTTTGTCAGTGTAATTACATGAGAAGCAGTGTCATGATGACTTACTTCTGTGTACAATTGTTCTTTTTCACCAAAGCTGATTTATGTGCTGAGATGTTTCTTTAGGGGCTCATTTATGCTTTGTTGCTCACATTACTATTGTGCTGTAGGACCCCTGCCTTACTTTTACAGATTGAAATTCTTCTCGACATCCTCCCTATACACTGCTGAGACATTAGGTACTCCCAGTCATTTCCAAACAGTGACAGTCTTTGGAAAGAAGCCAAGTGTAGACAGCCGTCTGGGTTTCCCGTGTGTCTTTTATCCCGGATCAAACAATCGAACAGACAACATGAAGTGTGCAGCAACCGCACTTCTTGTGCTTATTGCTCCCTTTTTGGGAAAGAGCTGAACAGGCTATAATGATAATTCTGGCTGCTACTTACTCCAGACGTGCTTGAAGTGACATTCTGTCGTCTGCAGGCTGAGTCCAACTCATCTATTAGCACCTGCTAGGACAGGGATGTATGTATATATATAGGAACAAGTTATCCTTGTATCCCTGCAGTTTAGTCAATTTGGAGCTCATTATTTACAGTTTTCTAAACGTAATGAAGATTACACTGGTCAACAACAAATTTATTGCTTAAGTTTTTTGAGCTGATTTAGGATAATTTTGGTGTGCTGAATCCAAAAATCACATTAAATTTGCTCAATCAGGTCAACTTTCTGAACTATGCTACATATTGGCTTTTTAACATTTTTGCTTACATTTATGGGCATTTTCACATCATATGATACAAAATTCTTTCATATTTCTTGCAATAAACGAGTTCTGAAGATTTCACTTTTGCCAATTTATGATTAATGGTTTTTTTAATATTACAGGTGAATGAAATGGCTTCGACTAGAAGATCTTGCAAAAATAAGCCTAACGTATTCTGCTACATCTGCAGTGAATACACCATTGTACCTAACAGGAATCCTGTTAGAAAATGATTTTTTTTTCTCTTAAAACCTATTTTGGGTGAGAACTATATAAAAAACCAACTGATAAAGTCACAAAAATGTAATCAATTTTGTGAGAAGATCACATTTTTCAAAATCAAATTAGCAAATAAAACCTGACCTGATTGAGAAAAACAGATGTCATTTTTGGATTTAGCGGTGCAAAATGGTTCTAATTCAGTTGAAAAAACCTTGACAACTTATGTTATCATTGCATTCAGCAATACAGTGGAACATTCATAAACATTTTCACACCCTTTATTAAAACACTTAATACACTGGATTTAATTAACTGTGTAAAGAAGAAGAAACTATTTATTTATTGCAATTAGAAACTAGAAGCACTCGGAGAGCGCAGACCTCCGCCAAGGCTGATCAGTGGCCCCCCCCGTGGGCCCCCCCACCCCCGATCACCACCAAAATTTAATCATTTCTTCCTTATCCAATTTCCAACAAACCCTGAAAATTTCATCCAAATCTGTCCATAACTTTTTGAGTTATGTTGCACACTAACGGACAGACAAACAAACAAACAAACAAACAAACCCTGGCAAAAACATAACCTCCTTGGCGGAGGTAATGACTAACTGAATAATTATTAATCTGCAATGCACATACATGAGCATCATTTGCACAAGTCCTGTATTAGCTACATCCATCTATAAAAGATGTCACCTTTTTTGTGTTACTATTTGTAAACTTGAATTAAAGAAGCCATGACAAAGGTTAAGAAGATTTTTTATTTACAGTATTCAGCATTTCTATGTTTTAAAACAAGATTAAAATAATATGGAGAAATGTGACGCACTGCAAAGTAAACCTGAACCCTACTGAATTTGTTTATATTTCTAATTATGGTAAAGGACAATGACAGTTCATGCACAAGTTTTTTTTTTTTTTTTTTTATCTAATTTCAACCTGGCATTTAAAAAAGGTTAAAAAGTACAGAGGGTAGCAGGGTTTGTTATCTCTTGGATAATCATCTCCGGAAAAAAGAATATAATTCATGCAGTGATATGCTTGCTTTCCTGTTCTAGGATGTAATTGCTATATGGGTGCTTCTATGAAATTAATACTTAAAAACAGGACATGGGGCTAAAAATTCAAAACAGAGGTAGACTAATGTTATGAAGCAAGTTTGGAAGCACTTTGGGTCTATTTTAAAAATAACTATTTACTGAGATAAAATAGAAACTATTTTTCAGATAAAACACATTTTTATATCATTTTTACACAAGAATCTGCACTGTAACACGGTAAAATGGACACAAAAATTACATGCTACTATTCTTTTTAATATTTTTTTATTCTCTCACAGGTACATTTTGGGAATCAAACCAGTAATGAAACGCAGAGTGTGTCACAAAAATGACCACTGTTGGAAAATCACTTGCGATTTATATGTGTTTAAATGGGCAGGTTCTGCATGTAACACGAGTGGACAAAATGGGTTACACACAAAAACTGGAATGAGACTGTCGATTCATGAAAAACTTGCATGTCTGGGTTAGAAAAACCTCTAGGATCATCAAATTTAACACTGTCTTTATTTATAGTGGTATATTAGACCATTTTAAACCATGTTTTCCAGATCAAATGCACTGACACCTCGGTAGCTTTTCCTGTCTAAATTTTGGTCAAATCTTTGGCCCCAATATTTTATTAAAAATGAATTAATTTTGGGATGGTTAAGAGCAGTATATATACATTTTTTGTTTTGTTTTGCATTTATCTGAGGTCATCATGAGGCACATCCTGGGGGGAAATATGTCTACATTTCTCTTTTATTATTGGGTCTCAGAAGCTGGCAAAGTGACAGATACCAAAATGAACCCAGTTTCATCAAAGCACCCAAATGTAAAGCATGAACAAATGGATGAGGTTGAATGAGCTCATATTCACATTTGTGTGTTTATTTGTCATCTATTATATTACGATTCATTGAAAAAAATTTGTAAGTCTGACTTCACATTCTGTTGCTCAGTGGAGTTATAAGCTTTTGTTGCATTTTTACTATTTTCACCTCCGCCAGGAGGTAATGTGATCATTTTGCTTTGTGTGCGTGCGTGTTTGTTTGTTTGTTTGTTTGTTTGTTAGCAAGATAACTCAAAAAGTTATGGATGGATTTTCAGGAGATTTTCAGGAAATGTTGATACTGGCACAAGGAAGAAATGATTAAATTTTGGTGGTGATCGGAGGGGGTGGGGTGGGGGGGTCTGTCTTGGTGGAGGTCTGCGCTCTCCAAGTGCTTTTCTTGTTCTAACTGTTGGGGCATTTTGCAAACAAAATAAATCAGTAAATTTGAGTTGAGGTGACTGAACTAATTTGAGAATGCAACTTCTGAGTGAAAAAAATATGCTTAAGTAAATGAGTAAGACTGTAATTTGGCCGTATACTGTGTCCTTAAATTCCCTGATAGACAGGAGTAGAGAAAGTCAAATCCATCCCTAGAACTGGCTTTGATGCAGTAATATTAATAGTGTTTGTGTGGCAATGAGCCAGTAGCTGAGTCCTTCCCGCAGCTCTACCCTTCTAAAAAGGCTGCATATATTTGATTTTAACTTCAGGTATTTCAGGGCCAAAAGTTTGAAAATTGAAACTTTCATCAGCAACTATCTCAGGGGTTTATCTCCTCTACTTATGCCTTTCATTCTGTTGGTAATTACATTTACCCCCCAGGTCCCCGTCATTCATTCTGTCTAATTAGCTCTCCTGACCCTCTAAGCATCTCCATGACCTCTTCAGCCGGTAAAGGCGCAGACTCCTGTCTCATCACTTTGACTGCTGGCTGACATGCATCCAACACTCGGAGGAGGCATTGTGAGTGTGTCAATATGTCCGATATGAAAAAATATTACATGCTTAAATACTGAATTATGTATATGTTAATTAATACACTAATGACATTTGTTAATATTGTGCCTTGTAACGTCCAAGCTGTCAGCATGTAGGTCACATCTGCATGTTTAAACATACTTGGAATACATGTGACTGGTGTACACATGTACCAAAATTAATTGGCGAGTCACAAGAACAATGCAGCGGAAAGACAACTGCGTCTTGTGAGAGAATTTCAGTTGAACAATGGGCCTATTTAAAGCTGACTGCGAGGCTTGTTGTAAGGAGAATTAATGTTTGAATTAATCAGGACTTAGCTTTGCTTTTTTTCCTCCGTGATTTAGAATCTGTGGGAAGAAACGGGGGTAGGCAGTCATAACTCACAAATTAATCATTTATAATTATTCATCTCACTTGCTAGCTAACTGCAGTGCAATAGTCAAAAATGAATTAACATGCGACGATAACATGTGGTGATATGTTAATGACATGTTTCTCCTTCAAGGAAAAGTTACAGCTCTGTTCTTTTTTTTTAAGACTAACATTGCAGCCGGTCTGCCCACAGGCCCACTGTTAACATGAGCTGCCCAGAGGACATCTCTGATATCACTGTAATTCTCCATGGCCTCAGAACAAGTGATACTTAATGTCCTCAGGCATGAAGCATCCAGCAGAAATTTTTATACACATGTGACACTGTGCAGTTCTGTAGTCTTCATAAGCTTCCATTCCAGGCTTAAACAAAAGAGGCAGGCCTGTTCAGTGACGTCACATCGTATCTTCTTTTCCCCCACAGGCTTCAGCGACGTATCAGTTCAATCCACACCCTGCAGGTCGACTACTGATGCAATGTGATGTGCTTCTTTTCCGTTATTGCTGTCATCTTTCACGCTGCACCTCTCGCTGACACTTGCCACAAGCTGTGTTTTAATGGGCCGGCTCCACAGTGATGGGATGAGTGGTACTCGACTTTGACCAGGGCAGGGTTCAATGGGAAGCCGATGGTAAGCGCCGGCATCACCATCACTGACTGCTGGAAGCTGGAATAAAATACTCGACAGAGGCTTGGCATCATTATATTTCCGCTGAAATGGGTGAATTAATATTAAAGGAACCCACTGTGACCACCTGAGATAAAGCATTATTTTCATAAATAAATGTGCAGGGACAAAAAACAAAACTGTTTGAGGAAAAAATTGAAATGTAAATGGGAAAATGATACATTTAGAGAATAAAAACAAATCATACACACTGTCAGTGCATTTCTAGTCGTTGGTGCTGTCTGTAAAGCTGGTAATAGAGGTAAATAAAACTGCAAAAAGAAACTGTAATTGTAATACAAGGCAAAAAAAAAAAAATCACTCAGCATTTGAAGATACATTCACAGTTTTCAAGCCTATTTGGGTCCTTCTATGAAACTGGTCCCTAAAAACAGGACAGAGGGGCTGAAAATTCAAACAAGATGTAGACTAATGTTATGAAGCAAGTTTGGAAGCACTTTGGGTCTATTTTAAAAATAAATATTTACTGAGATGAAAGAGAAACTATTTTTCAGATAAAAAAAACATTTTTATATGATCATTACATTATTTTTTATACAAAAATCTGCATGTAACACAGTAAAAAGGATATGAAAATTACGCGCTACTACTTTTTTGAATATCTTTTTATTCTCTCACAGGTACATTTTTGCAATCAAACTAATTATATAAGGCAGAGTGTCTCACAAAAATGACTGCTGTTGCAAACTCACTCATGATTTATGTGTTTAAACGGGCAGGTTCTGCATGTAACACCAGTGGACATGATGGGTTACACACAAAACCAGGAAGGAGACTGATATTCATGAAAAACCCACATGTCTGGGTTAGAAAAACCACTAGGATTGTCAAATTTAACACAGTGTCTTTATAAGACCATTTCAAGCCATGTTTTCAAGATAAAATGCACTGACACTTAGGCAGCTTTTCATGTCCCAAGTTGGGTCTTATTTTTGGCCCCAATTTTTTATTAAAAACACTGGTCTACAAGGAAAATGCTTCCAGAATAAAAGTAATGAAATTTTACCACATGAGAGTCACTGATAAAGAAAAATCAAGTCAAAAATGCTGGTTGGCTGAACTTTCCAAGATACAGCCTTGGGTCAAAATGTGAAATTCAAGAATTAACGAGAGAATGGGTTTGACTCAAAAGGAATATTTGTCTCAGAGCTACAAGATCTACTTCAAAACACTGTCTGCACATTAGAATACATTCACTTTACAGGTTCTATTTAGTGGAAGATTTATAAGACTATTACATAAATGTACATAAACCAATATATATGTGTGTAATAACACTTAATCAAATACCTTGAAAACATCAGCAAACCGGCACTTTTGTCATTTATTTTCCAATTAATCTTATTAAAATACGTAACATTTAGCACATTTAATCCCTGAAGCAAATCATTTCTAAAAAATTGTAGACCAGTGAAATTCATACATTTTGGGATGGCTCAGAGCAAAAGTATAATTTTTTTTTTTTTTTTTTGCATTTATTTGAGGTCATCATTTGGTACATTCTGGGGGAAATATGTCTAAAATTTCTCTTTTATTATTGGGTCTAAAAAAGCTGGCAAAGTGCCAGACACCAAAATGAACCCAGTTTCATAGAAGCACTCATTTATAACAGTCAGAGGATTTCCCCCTGGTTCAGTTACACCGACAGTATGGAAGACCATATTAATGACAACAGGAGCAAGCAAACCTTGTTCCAGTGATACCCAACTACTGATTTTTTTAACATCTAGAGGTAGAAAAAACTGTAAAAGCCAGAAAACCAATCAAATCATATAGGACTTTGTAAAAACATATTAACATACATTAACAAAATGTATGTTAATAGTAATATGTTTGTAGGTATGTTTGGAAGTTACATAACACTTAATGAGTTTTTCAATCCAACAAAGGATGGCGCGTCATTCTTTTAATCACTGCTGCTTGCTTAGAAATGAAGAAAACTGCAACTCTGGGAGAGCTTCAACTTTCAAAGCTATAAACTCATAATAAATCAAGTTCCCCATCTTCATAAAATGCCTACATTTTTTGTACCATAAGGGTGTAATTACTTTGGTGTTAACACAGGCCATATTTTTAGTATGACAGTTAAATCTGTGAGTTGGAATGCTTTTTTCCCCCTCAATATTGCATGCAAAGAAGAATATTTAATCTATTCTGCTTTTTTATTAAGAATGATGAGAAGGATAACCTGAGCACTTATCTGCAGTAATGTAGAATAAACGAAACTAAAGACGCTCGCCTGTTGATTGATGATGTTTGGAGAATTAGTCACGTGGCTACCGAGCAGAGCGTCTACAATACAATACAGCTGCAGTGTCATTAAAAGAGGCTATATCGTCGAACTATTACAGCCCGTCTCCAAAGGCCTTCTGGGGTCCAGTGTGGCGTGAACTTGCCATCTCTGCAGGCCAGCTCGATTAGCGACTGACCTTTCATTATCGTCTGTACATCATCAGTGAGCCTCAGGGCGGCGAGAAGAGCCACTGCACCAGACTCCAATATATTTTTATTGATTCGTGTTACTATGAGGCATGTATCAAAGCACCACAGTCTGGTAACACAACCAAGACGGTGGCAGTTTAGAAAAGAGTAATGCTCATTCAGGTTTGCTTTCAAGAATGGGATGAGATTAAACTTTGTCATGCTGTGCTGGAGCTGGGAAGGAAATGCAGTAGTTCACTTTAAAAGTTTAAAGTGCTTATAAATCTAACATTAACCCCACTTAATGTTAAATTTAACATCTAATATGACTGTAATTCTCTGTTAACAGCACTTTCCTCACTAACTGTGTAATACTAACATTTTTCATGTATCCTGTATGTATTTTTTTGTACTGTCTACTTGTAATTCCAGTGGCCTGTTGCTGAACAGAACCTAAAGGCAACATGTCATTCATCTTTCAGGTTGACTCATAAATAATAAACAACACAATCAGTCAGCTCCTGTCAGCTCACTGTTTTAAAAAGCGTCACGGTAAAACATGATGATGACAGCAAAATGACCCAGCATCACGCAACATTTGGAAAAAAAAAAAAGAGTCTTTGTGTTGTTATTACTGATCATCAGGTCAAAGTTGATCTTGATAACAATCCCACACAGACAGATGAGCCATGGATCTGTATCTCACAGAGGCATCAGTCTGGCACATTCAGTCAGATTCACTTTGATTCATGCTCTTTGATGAAACTGTGGACTCATGACGGATTCTTTACAAAGATCCTTTGTGATGTGTGAAATTATTCATTTAGGCATGCATGACCCTGACCATTAGTACTTCATTTAACCAATAAAGACCCAGTGTTACGTTTGTGGCAATTCCCAAATGATTTTTTGTCTCTGTTTAACCTTTACTAAGTGATTTTTTATTTTTTATTTTTTTACCATTTATCATAATATTATCCTCTGCATTTTGCATTATTCAGTGAAAATTAGGCATTTTTATGTTTAATTTGCTGATCATGTATTTTAATCATCATGCTGAGATTACATTTGAGGGCTGTTATAATAAAAAGAGAGAAACCTGAAGAAAAAGTGACTTTTTCAGTCTGCAGTATGTCTGCATTCCATTCCTGCGTCTGTGGAATTCCAACACAAGAACACCTTATTCTACTGAATAAACACCTGATCTATGTCTTATTTAAGAAGGAGAAGTATAAACACCACTACTGTGGCCATCACTATCTTCTTAGAATAGGCAAAAACAGTGCTGTTAGTACCGCAAAAGTGATTGGAATCAAAAATAACTCTTGAAAACTACTGGACTTCTGCTCTGACAATGTTCCCAAACTCTGAGGACTGTTTTTTCTATCTGGACAATGCTCCTGGCCTCAGCTAGGTCAATAAAGGTGTGGATGACGGACCACCAGATGAAGACCCTGTCATGGCCAGCCCAATCTGCAGACCTAAACCCACTTTGAAAACTTCTGGAATATAATCAAGAGGAAGATGGATGGTCATAAACCATGGAACATCACTGAGCTTCTTGAATTTCTCTGCCAGGAGCTGCATAAAGTCATCCAACAGCAATGGTGGAGAGCCAAGACGCATGAAAGCTGTCATTGAAAATCAGGGTTATTCCAGCAAAAACTGCTGAACATTAGTATTGTGTTGTTTAGAAATGAATATGAACTGGTTTTATTTGCATTATTTGACATCTGCATCTTTTTGTTATTTTGACCATGTGTCGTGTTCTGCAAATACATGCTCTAAATAACAATATTATTGTTTGGAATTTGGGAGAAATGTTGTCAGTAGTTTAGAGAATAAAACAAAAATGTTTATTTTACTCAAACATATGTCTATAAATGGTAAAATCAGAGAAAGTGATCATTTTGCAGTGGTCTCTTATTTTTTTCCAGAGCTGTAAACCAAGTGTCTCCATCCACTGTCATTGATCCAACTCCATGGGTTTTACCAGTGAATCAATTTTGTAGAAGATGACAGTGTTTCCACGTTCACTACGGAGCCTCTGAATGTCCAAATGGGTCATATGTGATGACCATGAAAAGATGACAACCTGCATTTTACACCAATTATTTCAGGTATTGATAGGATTAGTGGATCAACAAGTATTAAATATTTCACATCAGTAAAGACTTTTGGCCTCCAATGTATATTTGGGTCTTTATGGGTTAAAGCACCACAAAACAATCCTGATGAGGCTTTATTTCACTGATGTATTGGTGTCATACATTATGATATTTGGTACAATAAACAATGACACAAAATTAATCACAGGAATCAAATGAAGCTAATAGCATAGTGTCTCTCTTTGCCACTTCACTGAGCACTGGAAACGTATACATTTGAACAGAAATTACACAGCGTTAACAACTGGCATGAGTCTGGATCATAAAAGAACTTCCTCCTTATCTGAGAGATACAATGTGAGGAAATGAGGCTCTAATAGATTCGTTACATTTCCTCTCTATTGTTTATAGCACTCTCTCGATAAAAGGGAAACTGCAATGAAAATAATAAAAGCCCAGTGAAGGGACTTTGATCTCATCTTCAGAATGCCACAGCGGCAGCCGGAATCCTCCCTGTGCGCTTTCACACGCAAAATATTCTCACCATTAACATGATACCATCAAGCACTGTTGGGAAAAAAAAGCTCGCTGTTGGAGCAGGATGGCAAATTAGCATTTCCTTTTATCTGATTGTCAGGTGCGACCGAAGAAAGACGCTGTTAAGAGCTCTTCTCAGAGAAGAACTTGGCCTATGCGATGATATATTAATATGACCTCAGATATGGCACGCACTTTTTCCACTACATATAAGTATATGTGAGGCAGGTTTTTCTTGCATATACGGGCTATTTATACCACACACACGCTGCATCTCAAACTGTCCCATTTCTGATGTTTTTCCTTTACGTGTCCCAGTTTTGATGTTTTCTGATCAGTGTGAACAGCAAAAAGCCGCACAGAGTTACAGTTTTCCAATTCCCATCTGGACCACATACTGTAGATATGTGCTGCATAATCAGAGCCCAGGGTACGCAGCCTCCAGCAGCTTGCCACTCAACAAACAAACCAGAACAACAATCACAAAACAACTAATCACAACTTCTACAGAACAAGTTAAAGCTAAATGGTTGATTTGTTACGATGATTTGAGGAACTACAGCAAAGAAGAGAAATATATGTAGATCGTTGTCTTACTTTTATTTTGCTCATCAGGTTTTGTTTATACCGTTTACAGCTCACATGATTTATGAGTCGTTTGCTTTAGCAGGTGTGTGTGTCAGATCCTTTTGACCCTTATGTTGGTAAAACCAGGTTAAATCTGCCCCTAGGGATGAAGCAAAGTCTAATTTATTGGAGAGTGGGAAATGCAGAAGTAATACAGAATTACTGTCTCTAAATGATTAATTAAATTCAAAACTCAGCTATTTTTTCTTTTATTACTGATTTTGAGATGCTCTGTTGATTTAAGAATGAATTACAGCATTTTATAATGACAACTTCATGACCACTAATTGTTTATTTAAATAATGAGTATAATTAATTTATTTTCTAAATTGTTAAAATTAAAATATCGATTAATGAAGGAATTTTAGAATTAATTTATATAAAAACTAACCAAAAAAAACCCCCAAAAAAACTCAGTTACCCATCTGCTTTAATTTATAACATGTCATTTTCATTCAATCCTGTGCAATCATTTTCATGGTTCCCCAAGTTCTCCACATGCAGAGGAATGAAAAACACAGTGAAGAGCCATATTTTTCACAGATTTGAATCCTGACACTGTGAGGTGTTCCTGACACAGATGTGTATGAATATTTCATGTGACACATTTTACTAAATCTGTAAATGAGCAAATTAGCAAACAAAAATCTTGGAAAAGCACAGGATACAGCACATAGTGAGCTGTCAAAGTCAAACATCTTACATGAAAAGAAAAGAAAACAAAAAAGCAAAGAAAAAAAACTGACACTACAGCAAAAAAACTTCACTCGAAAAATTATAAGGCAAAAAAATAAATTGTGTAACAGAATTACCAAAAAAGTGAGTTAACTTAGTAAAATAATGTCTATAGGTGTTAATAAAGCAATAGAGACAAAGACAGAAATGATGACTAAAAAGTCATTCAATTATTGGGACTCCACATGTAGGGGTATGATTAAGATTTATTTCCTTTTGAAAATATACCCATAAATTTGTCATATGAAAACAATTATACAACCTTGAACATTTTATCACAACAGGATCACACAATTTAACACCCACGTCCCTGCGTTACAAAGAGTTGCCCTTGGTTGTTTTACTTTTTTTTTTTTTTTTAAACTTTTTTTTTTTTTTTCAACATTTAAAACATTTCCAACAAAAAAACTAAACAATACAAGATTCCACTACAACTTTCAAATTGCAATCTAATAAATACCCAGAACCCCTTACTGACCCAGGGAAGAATCCGGACACGCTAGCTTGAATTGGTGCGATCAAAGAAAAATGAGAAAGGAAGGAAATTCAACCCATAAATCTATGAAGCTCAACTTTGTCTCGTCCCAAAGAAGACACCAGCCAGTAAATCTTTGCCATTGTGGCCGGCCACCATCTCTTTTATATCATATCAAGGGATTTGTCTGGCAGGAAAATCTGCCCATGATTTATTATGTTATAAAATGGGTTTAACATGCCATTTCTTTAGCTGGAAGCTTTTCCAGAGCAATAACATCTCCGACCACTGTTATTTCTCAGGAAAAGTGTCTTACGTTGCTTGAAGGTGAGCTCTAAGGTAAAGATAAAGCTCACACACTCATGTTGTCACTACTGAGTGTCTACTCTGACTTTAGAAAAATCCCCTTCTAACATTAGAATCATTACAAGTGGGATGATTTCAAAATTTATGCAGCATTTCTCTTCAATATAACTTTGATTTTGCATACAAACATATATAATCTTTGTTTTACTCAACAGTGAGAATACTGTTGTAACAATAACTGAACAAAAACAAAGGCCTGGAAAAATGCTTTGGACCCTATCATTCATTTTAATTGTTCTGTCCGACAAGAAAGGCAATACGTGCACATGCACAAAGAAACACACAAATGCAACATGCGCACACAGACACACGCCCACACGCACACATGGACGTAACACACGCCTTTCACACTGCAGCTAAGATGGGTATTAGACAATTTAGTCCTGACATGTTGCAGCGATGATAGGTCTACTGCCACGCAAAGATGTCCCCTGTCACTCCCGGCGGCTCCCTCCTTCACCTTGATGTCACGGTGAGTCGACAACATCATTACTCATCACATCACCAGAAACACATGCCTAGTGCAGCACTATATCACTCCCATATTGATATGTTGGTTATAGTATTATATTCAATGTACTGTATGAGAACATTATTTCATATAAACACGTCCACAGTTTCATATATCACTTTTATATTCACATGTCCACTTTAGCACGAGATCACCTTCATATCAACACCCACTATATTAGTACATCACTTTCGGTTGTCACAAATCCACTGTGTCATAGAAAACATGTTTTCAGCTGATATGTGTGCACTGTGTATGCATCAGTCTGCATGGTTTTCAGATCATCTTCATGTTGACCCGTCGTGGTCCACTTGTTTCTGCCACGTCTGCTGCTGCTCCGTTAGATTTACGTGGGACGTACTCAATATCAAAGTTGCTCTTATGGCGTCCTTTCCCTCGACTCCAGGCAAAAAGAAGCAGGAAACAGAAAATAACCACACCTAGGAATGACAGGCAGCCCATGGCTGTAGATATAATTATAGTCTTAATGTCTATGGGGACTGTCATGTTGTACAGTACTGTTCCATTCCCCCAAGTGCTGTTAGAGTCTGTCAGATAGTTTGAGCTCCTGTTGCTATAGTGAGATCTGTCCCCAATGCCCAGACTCTTCACAGCTAAAGAGGCCGACAGGCTAGCATTGCCAGCAGGGTTACTGGCAATACATAAGTACACCCCGCTGTCATGCAGCTCTGCTGCCTTGATCTCCAGGGTACCATCTGGTTGGACCTCCACCCTACCGCTGCTCTTGGCTGTGATGTAGCGTCTGTGAGGTGTAATCCAGACCACTGAGGGCCGAGGTGCTCCCTCTGCCATACAGCTCAGGCGAGCTGGCTGACCTTCATCGGCCATCAGCAGCTGTGTTGTGTTAGGTCCAATCCGTGGCTTGGTGCAGGTCATGTACCTGGAAACCAGTGGCTCCTTCAGGTCACGCAGAGTTTTCCCCATGAGGTGCTCGGGGGCGCTGCACTCAGGCTGGACATCGAGAATCTGCAGAGACGGTGGTTTGTGGCTATTCAGCAGCCAGAGCAATCGACAGTCGCACACTAATGGGTTTCCACCCAGACAAAGCCTCTGGAGGCCGTCTGGTGAGGCAAACACTCCCCTCTCCAGAGAGTCCAGGCGGTTGTGTGACACATCCAGTAGCTGCAAAGATTTGAGGCCTGCAAAGGCAAAGGGTTCAATAGAAATCAGCTGAGACCCTTGGAGGCGGAGCTCCACCAGGTGTGGAAGTTGGCCCAGTTCTCCCTGCTGGATGTGCTTGATGCGGCAGTAGGATAAGTTGAGGTGTGTGAGGTAGGGTAGGTTGCGCAATGCTGTGCCAGGGAAGGCAGACAGGTTAGTGTTGGTTATGAACAATGTAGTGAGGTTGAGGCCATGCAGTGAGTGTGGAGGCAGTGCATCCAACCAGGGCCAGTAATCAATCTCTAGTTGGCGGAGGCGTGATAGCCTTTTAAAAGAGAAAGGTTTTAGAAAACTAATGCTCAGGTAGCGCATTCGCAATTCAACCAGGTTGTGCAGATGTGCAAGAGCATCAGTAGGGACTACGGTCAGATTAGAACGTTCTAGTGTCAAACTTTGCAGTCCAAGTAATCCTGTAAAGGCCCGTTGAGAGATAAAAACCAGTTCATTATCACCAACTTCTAAGGATGTCAACTTGCGCAGATCTTGAAAGGCATGATCAAGAAGGACTACCAGCCGGTTGTGGCTGAGGTCAAGGCGGGTGAGGTTGGTGAGGCCTGACAGAACACCAGCAGGGACCAGCTGAAGCAAGTTACTGCGGAAGTTGAGAGAGCGGAGAGCAAGCTGAGAGCGAAATGAGCCAGGTTCGACCACACTGATGAGGTTGTCACTAAGATCAAGGTCTTCCAGTTGCTGGAACGAAGAGAAGTTGTCTGGTGTGATGATGCGTAGCTTGTTTTTGCTGAGGTCCAGAACGCGTGTCTCGATGGGGATGCCTTCCGGGATGGTGGGCAGACGCTTTCGGTGACAACTGACCGACTTGCTTTGGGCGGAGCACTCGCAGCGGGCGGGGCAGCTCAGGGCTGAGCGGGCCAGGAGAAGCAACAAGGCCCCGCCCAGGAACAGGTGGCAGTGGTGCGGCGCTGGCTGTCGCATGTCTCTTTTACCCACGTTGCCCTCTGTGACGGCACGGCTTCTTATCCATACATAGCACCATCACGATCAAGCCCTGCAAGACACAACACATGAACCAGGTTAGAAACACACTCACACTGTCGGCCCCTTGGCTTTTTATATTCCCCACCTTTTCCACTTCACACCTCCTCAAACTGACAGTTTTTTATCTTTCTTAATGAACTGTCCTCTTTTTTTTTTTTTTTTTAACAAGGTGGATGTGATGGAATTAAACTCACAGCAGGGCAAGACAGCAAGAAATATCAGCTGCAGAAAAATGTGAGCGTTCATCACTGTGTTAGCACAAAAGGTTGCAGGCTAACTGGAGATGGTTTATAAGGCTGGAAGATGTTTCAGCTCGGCTCTGAGAAATGACCCTCGTTAGTGTGCACTGAGGCTAAATGCCCAAGTGAGTTTGCAGTAAATGTAAGTGTGTGCATCACTGCCTGTGGTGTGTGTGTGTGTGTGGGTGTGTGTGTGTGTGTTTAAGGGGGTGGGGTAGAGAATGTACTGTGTGGTAAGTATTAAAACTAAATAGTAAATGAAAAGGCAGCATGTATTTGTTTGTATAAGTGAATTCATAGAGTTTATGGCAGCACTTGCCAGGCACATCAGTAGGATGAATAAAACACATACACTATATGTGTCGCTTTAATAAATAATCAACATACTGAGTCATAATGGGCAGTGCTGTGCTCTTACAGGCACTGTTTCACTTTATAGCAAATACCCTTGAGTTCCAGTATTCATCATTAAAATGCAGTTTTTCCAGAGGATGAATTTATTCGGTATTTAATAAATGCACAGGTTTTTGTTTTTTTTAACAACTGCAAATCTTTTCTGAACACACACAAACTATCTCAGATTAATTTCACAGGTTTACAAATGTTCACTGTCAACTACTAAATCTGGTGTTATTTTTATACATTATTATTGACCCTAATTTAGGTCCATAAAAAAACAAGCAATCAACACAAAAGTACACATTCATATAATCCCTGCGAATGTTTCCACTGACGTCACTGCTTCCCTGGGTTCTTTTATTTGTTTTTGTGGATTACTGATGCATCATATTACATAAAGTCCCTGCTGTAGTCTAATACGTTCTACTCGTGAAATGATCTAAGAAATTTGTACTCAGGTTAAAGCTATTTGCTGTTTAATGTTTGCACCCTACTTGCCAGCTAAATGCCAAAATACATATAGCATATGGCATGCAAGGGAAATGAACATCACTGCAGTGAAATATTAGTTAACAGCAGGTGACAGCTTTGTGTTACATAAAGTGATAACTGCTGTATATGTGAATAATAATGAAAGAGTTTATGCTGCTTTTAAATATAAAGAAATTATCCAGTGATTATTGTTATTATTTTAAAACTGCATTTCTGTTTAATGAAATACTGTTTGAGTGTTGTTTTTCATTTTACATTGACTCATTCAGGTTATACTTCCCATCCACCATATGGGGGGGGGGGGTTTACGAGATAATGACAGGGTAATGAGAGGAAGGATGAAGAGTTCAACTGTAAAACACTATGTTCTCTGGGAGCCATGCCTCTCCAGAGCTGGGAAAGACACAGACCTTGACAGAAATACACCTTCTTGCAGCCACAGGTTGTTGAATTGACAGATAGCTATGTAGACAGAGAGGCTGCCCATAATTGCCTCATTACCAGAAGTATCTGCATTCTGCTCGTGGCTATCTTTGCCAATTAGGTGTGCAAACCGTGAGACACATCTGCGAGCAGTGGAAACCTTAATGCACTATCATAAAAGGCTAAAAAAGAGACTACAGATATGAAAGGTGCTTTTAAAAGGCTTTTGACTGCTTGCAGAGCTCTGTCAATCACTGCAAAGCAAAATTCTTCCAAGGTAAGCAGATGATGAGCACAAAGACGGGCACATACCATACTTTGATAGTAAACTGAGTGACATTCAGAAAATAGCCGAGATGAGGCAGGAGGCAGAGAGCACACACTCCCTCGCTTTCGCACGGCACTCACCCCTCCGCCTGGCTCAGCAGCTGCACTGCATGCATCTCCATATCTCCCTCTTTCCCTCTCTCTGCTTCTTCCTATCGCTGTTTTATCTCTTCGTCCTCCTGTTCACACATCTTCCACCCAGCTCCTTTCCTCTCCCCAGTCCTGCCTGGCCTGGCAAAAGCCCCAGTTCGTTCATCAGTCCCTGCAGGCTGGGTTTTTATCGATCGTAGCGCAGACACATCAGATGCCAGGAATGTAGCCTTTAACAAAGAGCAGGCCGTTGCCACAGCAACTACAAACCCTTACTCCCATCCGCTCTATGTAGTCTGCCAATCAAATTAATGAAAAAAGGAAGAAATAGAGTAAGGAGGGTGACATTTTTTCATATTCCTTTAGTCCTTGCATTGAGAGAAGACACAAATTGAACACGTTCCTGGAAATTCAGTTTCATTGGTATAGCGGAGCCTAGTTTAAGGTGTTTCTAAGCTGTCATTCTGGCCGCCTTGCTATTTGTCGACCTGTCTTGTTGCCCATCCATCTGGTGCTCTGGTAACTATCTCTGTCTGTCTACCTTATTATCCGTCCACAAGCCTGCTTCTGTCTTTGTGTATTTATCAGTCCGCCTTTACCCGTCAGCCTCTGTTCCTCTCTGCCTCTCTGTTTAATAATTACAGTCCAGTTGTCTGTTGCTGCAGTGGTGAACTGGTCAGGCGATCTGCTGGAGAGTTGTGGTAAGGCTTGCGTGTAGTCTTGTGCTCAGAGAGTTGCTGTACATGAAAACACTATAGCCTTGTAAGTTATTTAAGCTTAAAGCAGAAAAGGCGTACGATAAAATGGCCATTGGTATTCCTCACCATTTTTCCCTTCTGTCTCCAGAGTTAAACCTTGAGAGGAAAACAAGCTCAGCCTCTTAAACAGGACACTAAAATATCATTTAAATGTGAGTTTTTAGGGAGAATTGCCTGCATTTAAAGCTGTAATCTCCTCCCAGAAATCTGACATTTACCGTAAATATCATAAATCAAAATCTAAGCAGGCATTGATGAAATAAAAATGATTCACCAAACACTATAAATCATGTCCTTGGATTAAAACAGTATTTCAGTACTTGTAGAGAAGCATAACCTTGAAAAATGATCTGGCTTAGACAGTCCTGAAGACCTACAGTCTGTTTGATGTCCCAATCCATATCTGGCACTCAGAGTCCACTGTCTTTAAGGCGAGATTTGTTTCAGGTTTTTGTTTGTTTGCCTGAAGACATGTTTCTCCCACTACAGAATGAGTGAACTGACAATGACACAGACAGTGGGTAGGCTGTACATGTAACATAATAATACACAATCTGATGCCTGTTTGTGCCAGAATGTGTTTTTTTTTTTGTTTTTTTTTTTTTTAAATGATCACTTCAGTACTTATCCAAGAAAAAGCTAGTTTCTGTTTTGTTTATACTGTGTAGCACCTGCCATGGTTTAGCTGGAGATTTACTGGTTTAGTTTGATGAAGATGCTGTTCTTCCAGAAAAGCTTTGCAGAGTTTGTTGCAATGGCAGATGGTGAAAAATGGGTACAGGCAGACTGGAAAAAGTGTATTCTAACATGGGTTAGAAGGATGGATTCATGGGTATGTGGTGACACTCAAACAGTTACAAACAAAAAATGTAATCAAAGCACAGTGTAATCTCATGAATCACTGGTTATTGCATTTATTAAAATATATATTTCTAAATTTTCAAGGCTGCGTCACTATTGTATACACTGCCATGCACAAAAAGTCATCATTTAGTCAGATTTAACTAAACAAATAGTTCAGATCCCTCCATAATCTACGTGATTAATGTTTCAGCAGCAACAGCCCTAACTGATGCAGTGAGTAGCTTCTCATTTCTTTAAAAAAAAAAAAAAAAAAAAAAGTTTTTATTTTTATTTTATTTCATTTATTTATTTACTTTCTTTCTTTTTTTTTTTCCTTTTTTATGTTTTTCTTATATTTATTTATTTATTTTCTCTATGTAAACATGCCTTCCACTATGCTACACAATTTTTGGCATGAACATGTGTGTTTGCTTACATGTACATATGTCTATAGGGAATGTATTCACATCATGTTGCATTTTATATGTATGTGTGCATACATTTATATATGAATGTATGTGGGTATACTTTTTTTTTTCTCCTTTTTTCCCATTTCTGATATTTTGTACCTATGTTTAAGTATAAATTTGCGCTTTACAAATGCTGTTACATTTGTCTGGATAGGTGGCTTGTTTGGTGTGTGTGTGTTCAGTATAAAAACAATAATTCCTGTTGTTTAGACTTTTTTTTTTTTGCACTATTGCTGTAAAAAAACTCAATAGAAAATAACCTTGAAAAAAAATGTTGAAAAGCTGTAACTGTTTCTGATTGTGTTTTAAGTGACTGGCCTGAAACAAACAAAGAAAACAGATAAAGAAATGCTGACACTACTAAAATTGGGTCAAAAACTGTCAAATGCATTGTTACCTGGAAGGACAGTGATGAAGTATTGTTTTCAAAAAACAAATGAGGCTGGAAAAACATTGATTGATTAAAAATCTCTTAAGTCTTTGTTGAAATCAACTGGTAAATAATCAACATTACAACTGTTAGATATATTTAATAGTAAAAGTAAGAACATTTCCACACATACAATGTAAGAGAACTCTAGGGACTGGGACTAAACAGCTCTGTAGCCTCAAAAAAAAAAAAAACAAAACTACTCATCGGTGAGGTTAATTAGAGAAAAAAGCCCCAATATATCAGATGTTAAAGAGTATTAAGATTGTGTTTCAATGGAAAAAGGTCATGTGGTCTGATGAGTCCACATTGACCCTGTTTCAGAGTGATAGGTGCATCAGGGTGAGAAGAGAGGAGGATGAAGTGATTACCCATCATGCCTAGTGCTTATAGTATAAGCCTGTGGGGGCAGTATTATGATCTGGGGTTGGTTCATTCCATCAGGTCTAAGTTATGTGTTCAAAAAAAAAAAAAGGTCAGCTGTGTAACTGTTTTTGGCCAGGTGATGTATTTAAGTGCTTTATTTATTTATTTCCTTTTATTCTTTTTTTTTTTTTTTTTTTTTTTAGAAACACTGATATACCCTCTGTATTCTCCCTGTGAAGCAGAGAGTTAGCAGTGGAGTTCCTTTAACAAAAGTGAAAGCAGTATTTTTGGAGAGGAGTGATGTTATCAAACTCCTGAGTTGTTACATCCATCCTCAGTACATTTCTTTCTGAATGATTAAAGACAAGCAATGATTTCTGAAGACCAACATCTGCACATGTTCACATCCTGAGTGCCTGATGCTGGTAAAATTTGGTTTCTAAAAGTGTCCTTGAAAACTTTTGCTGTGAAAGTGAGGCTGTGCTCTCATTGGACGATTACAGATTAAACCCAGGTCACTAATTTCTGTGCCCTGGAGCAAATCAAAATAGTTTTTCTTTCCATGTCCTAAGCTGAAAGGGTAACTCTTGTTGGGTTCTGAAGTGGTGTCGAGTGAGGTGCAGATGCTTTCAGGACAATTAACCTGCTCCAAAGCTCACAAGTGCAAAGTGTAGCCTGTTCATCTCCATTTAGTCATCTCTACCCCACTGTTTTACACAGGGGCTTGAATTTAACAGTGCATGAGGTAAAATGCCACGTGACTGTATGGCTACATGGTTACCTTTGCACTGCTGAGAGAAGATTTAAGGTCAGGAGGTTGGCACATGGGAAATGAGGTTTGGAAATGTGAGTTAGAATCTGCAAAGAAGTCTAGAGAAATGTGTTAATTTTTCAGGCAATATATTTACCAGGTGTGTCAGGATGGATTCTCTGTCTCTTGTCTTATGGCCAGACAGACAAAAATAGCTGAAATATAGTGTAATTGTTCTGTTTTTGTGTTTGTTTTTTGAAGGAATATTTTTGTTGTCATGTTTATCTTGCTGCATTTTTATTTATTTTGTTGATGATTTGATTCATTTTGTGTATTTTGTTGATTTAAAGCTTATTTTATTCATTTTGTAGAAGTTGACTTTCACAACATTAAAGAAAAAAGAACAAAAACAGTCATTTTTGATCTTTTTTCCCATTGAAGTCACCTGTGTTTTTTTGTGCTTTGTGCACATATTCAAATGATGTTTTGTGTTTTGATGCAAAAACAGACTTTGTTTCTTTGACAGATTTCGGGAATTGTTTGCTTTGGCAAATGATGTATGATATTTTGTCGATTTGGTGTAATGTTTTGTGGTCAGTGTGTGGGGTTTTACTATAAATAACTTAGTTTTAGCTGGGATAGGCTCCAGCATCCCAGCTACCTTCTTAAGGATTAAGCAAAATGGAAAATGAATGAATGAATGAACTTACAGTTTTATAACAAAAGATCTTTGGGAAAGACACTGAACCCTAAGTATTTACCTCGAAAATCACAATAAAATGCAACTCATTTACCATTTATTTATTTTGCTGTGTGGACACAAACACAACTTTTAATGCATGCTGATATTGCTCCTTAACTGCTGGATAAGCAAATAAACAAATGTGTTGGCCATATGAGTTTTAAAGGTTATATTATAATATTGCTGCGATTATACTGTATTATACGTGCAGGTCGTCTGCAGATCTAGAGGTAGCATCTCCTGATTTTAATTTTATCATGAGTGGCCTATTTGTGAACAGCTATAGCTCCTACCACCTGACCCTGGCTGACCTCGGCAGCACACATGGTGCACTGGCCATTTCTGAACTCTGTTTGAGGTCAGCCATATATTTAGAAAGGCTTGAATCCAACTGTGTCATGGGCAAGACGGAAAACATACAAGATCCTGCAGAACTCTGGGTAAATGGTAATGGCGAGGGGGGTTCATTGAGAAGGGCAGCCTACAGGGTTGAGCGTTTTGGGATTTGGTTCTGAATTGGATTAGAGTCACAGTGAAACTGTAGAAAATCTGACAGCCGAAAAGGAGCTGTAGGGTGATGCATGAGTCACCGTATGAGTGAGAAAGAGAGAGGGAGAGATGGAAAAATAGGAAAGAAGAGTATAAGATAAAGCAAAAAACATGAAGAAATGAGGAAAGCCACACTTATGAGACTAGATAAAACCCTTGTTTGCTTGAGTTGACTGAGATTTCTAATGTGATTTTACCCGCATAAAGCTCGAGAACATGATTAGAGGTCTTCCAGGAGATCTCTGTAATACTCCTGCAACGCTCAGTGCACGTTGATTTAAATCTGCAGGCCTATCTGTCAGGATGAGTGTCATTAAATCCCTGTTCATTATCATACCACTTTCTAAATCTTTGGCCTTTGACAGAAACAGAGGAACTGTATTTTACTCTGAGGAGAACTTAACGGGAACCCCACCGATTAATTTTTAACACTCCTCTAAATTACACTATTGATCTCTGCAAAATTATTAATGAACTAATGATGAATTTTATTGACAGAATCTGAGCCTGATATGTTTTCCCCTTCAGCATCCATGAACTCTCTACTTTGTGTTGCAGCTTTGTGGGAGCATGAAGAAGTGCAACTTGCAGCTAATTTTATTTGTACAGTTGCTCAAATAGTTGTAGTTAGAGGTATACAGCATTAAAAGCTCGGGCTGCTTTTGTGCTAGCGTGCATAATAAATTTGCCCATAAATCCTCACTCCTCTTCCCACAACCTTGCAAACATTAGGCTCTGAATTCATTTACATGGGTGCAATTATTTTGCACCCAGCTCTTTGGAAAAAGTCCCTCATATTTTCCACAACATAAATCTTGTGACTCCTGGTGCTACCTCTGCAAAGAAATATAATGTGCATTTTACAGTTGTTTGCTCATTTCTTTTGCGTTTTCATTCGTCACTTTCGGTCACTGGACTCATAATAGAGGTGCAGTATTCAATCTATTGTTTTGCCTTAAAATATTAAACCGAGATCCAACAGTTCTCTGCTTTGCTTATTTCCGGATTTAATAGCGGCATGAATAATGGAATTATCTCACATGAGAGATTTCACATGTAGGCGATTATGTGATTACTGCTGCAGTGTGGGCATGTAACGTAACATGCTTAGCTTGATAACTGACCTAAAAGGAAACATTGTTAATCCAATCATCCTTTTTAATCCCACTTATTGATATAGTAACAAACATGCAACATATACAGTCCGCCAATCTGTCTGACACAGTAATTACAAGAAGAAAAGAAAAAAGCGTGTTGATTTCCTTCCTATGTGCTGTACATCGCATACAGGAATTTGAAGCTTTGATGCTACTGAGATACAAACTCTGCAAAAGCACCACAAAGGCATCAGTATTGCTTTGTACATTCAGTGCAGACAAACCTCAGTTTAATGATAATGGGCTGTGCATTCAGAAAAAATACTAACAAGCCAAATGCATTTTCTATTCTGGGACTCTGCACACCCACTGTCCACCCTGCAGAGTGCAAAATGTCAGTGGAGTTTTCAGGATGCTGTTGGGATTCGGAAGTTGAGCCGTGTTCTTCTCGGCTAATTAGTGATTGTGCATTCAAACTCTGCCAATTAAACAGCTCCTTTCTGCACCACTGGCCATGTTTCCTCTGAAGCGATGCCTTGTTGGGCCATCACCGGCGGATCCTGTCTTCCACCATGTGGCTTGTTGTACGTCTGCTGTGCTGCAAGCTCTCAGGGGATAATTCTTTACCCTGAAGTCTCCGGATTTAGAAGAGTCCAGTTAATACTTAGTGTTTGTTCATACTGATAGACAGAGGGAGGGACAGCGTGTTGCTTCTACACAACAGCCTCCAGAAATAAAAACAAAGAGCAGAAACACTAACACCCTCTGCAACAGCCCACACGCTGTGGACACGAATAATGTGAACTGTTTGTTCCCTCACCATCACAATTACTGTATGTCACAACAACATGCGCTGTTTCTTATGTGTCATATATTAAAAGGAGAAATTTCAGATATGTTGTAACGGAGTTGGGACACTGGCTTTACAGTTCAGTCTTGTATAAACACCCACTTAGACTAACTCATGAAGACCCAGTGCTACTTTTGTGGCAGTTCGCAAATAAATTTTTTCTCTATATTTATTCTTTGATTCATCATGGTTTATTGTAATATTATCCTGTTTATTTTGCATTTCTCCAGTAAAAATCTGGTATTTTCTATATTTAATTTCCTGATCATATAGATATTCATAAAATCTCAGAGTAAATTCAAAGGTTATTATATCAGAAATAGAGAAAACTGAAGATAAAGTGACTTTTTCAGCAAAATGTATCAAAAAATGAATATAAACCAAGTTTCAACATCCACTGTTATTGATCCAACTCCATGGGTTTTACTCGAGAATCAGTGTTGTAGAAGATGATGGTGTTTCCACAGTAATTACGGAGCCTCTGAACGTCCAAATGGGCCATATCTATATCTGATGACCATGAAAAGATGATAAACTCAATTTTACACCAATTATTTACATGTATTGATAGGATTAGTGGATCAGCAGGTATTAAACAGTTTAGATCAGTAGATGGTTTTGGTCAGCGGTGGATGTTTGGGTCTTTATGGGTTAAACCCCCTCTCCAAAGTGATAGCGATTGTTGACAGATTGTTGGGCAATGAAAAAAGTGAATCAATGCTGTAGAAGTTGACAGTGTTTCCATGGTAACTACGGAGCCTTTGAACGTCCAAATGGGTCATATCTGATGACCCTTAAAAGATGACAAACTGTATTTTACACCAATTATTTACATAGATTGATAGGATTAAGTGGTTGCCAGTTGCAGTTTGGGTCTTTATGGGTTATAAAAAAAAAAAAAAAAAAAGTATAGTGTAGTTATAGAAGTTTAACCCATTTTAGAGAATACAGTAGAAACCAAATTAAATTTGTCAGAATAAACCTGTTTTGTTTTTTTTATGAACTGCATTTTACACCTATTATTTACATGTATTGATAGAATTAGTGGATCAGCAGGTATTAAATTTAGATCAGTAGATGCTTTTGGTCGCCAGTGGCTGTTTGGGTCTTTATGGGTTAATTAATTGATCGTGTAGATGTTCAGAAAATCTCAGAGTAAATTCAAAGGTTATTATATCAGAAATAGAGAAAAATGAAGATAAAGTGACTTTTTCAGCAAAATGTATCATAAACTGAACATAAACCAAGTGTCTCCATCCACTGTCATTGATCCAACTCCATGGGTTTTACTGGTGAATCAATGTTGTAGAAGATGACAGTGTTTCCACGGTAACTACGGAGCCTCTGAACATCCAAATGGGTCATATCTATATCTGATGACCATGAAAACATGACAAACTGCATTTTACACCAATTATTTACATGTATTGATAGGATTAGTGGATCAGCAGGTATTAAATTTAGATCAGTAGATGCTTTTGGTTGCCAGTGGCTGTTTGGGTCTTAATGGGTTAATTTACTGATCATGTAGATGTTCATAGGAGCTCAGATTAAAGTTGAGGGATATTACATCAAAAACATAGAAAACAAACTATAGAAAAACTGGCTTTTTCAGTAAAATATATCATTAACTGAACATAAAACAAGTATTTCCATCTGCTATCATTCATCGAAGTCCATGGGTTTTACTGGTGAATCAACGTTGTAGAAGATGACGGTGTTTCCACGGTAATTACGGAGCCTCTGAACGTCCAAATGGATCATATCTGATTACCATGAAAAGATGACAAACTGTATTTTACACCAATTATTAACATGTATTGATAGGATTAGTGGATCAACAGGTATTAAACATTTTACATCAGTAGATGCTTTTGGTCCCCAGTGGATGTTTTGGGTGTTTATGGGTTAATTACCTCCGCCAAGGAGGTTATGTTTTTGCCAGGGTTTGTTTGTCTGTCTGTCTGTCTGTCTGTCTGTTTGTCTGTCCGTTAGTGTGCAACATAACTCAAAAAGTTATGGACAGATTTTGATGAAATTTTCAGGGTTTGTTGGAAATGGGATAAGGAAGAAATTAATAAATTTTGGTGATGATCGGGGGTGGGGGGGCCCACGGGGGGGGTGGGGTGGGGGGGCGCAGACCTCAAAATTTCATCAAAATCTGTCCATAACTTTTTGAGTTATGTTGCACACTAACGGACAGACAAACAGACAGACAGACAGACAAACAAACCCTGGCAAAAACATAACCTCCTTGGCATGGGGGGGCCCACGGGGGGGCCCACTGATCGGCCTTGGCGGAGGTCTGCGCTCTCCGAGTGCTTCTAGTTATTCAGTTGGATCCAGTAACATCCTCATAGCATTTGTAACCTCATGGAAATATGTATAAATAAACATGAAGTGCATCGCTTTCATGCCATATTGCATTTTTACCTCCGCCAAGGAAGTTATGTTTTTGCCAGAGTTTTTGTCTGTCTGTCTGTCTGTCTGTTTGTTTGTTTGTTTGTCTGTCCGTTAGTGTGCAACATAACTCAAAAAGTTATGGACAGATTTTGATGAAATTTTCAGGGTTTGTTGGAAATGGGATAAGGAAGAAATGGTTACATTTTGGTGGTGATCAGGGGTGGGGGGGCCCACGGGGGGGGGCACTGATCAGCCTTGGCGGAGGTCTGCGCTCTCCGAGTGCTTCTAGTTTATGTTTTCATCTGTTCATTTATTCACAAAGACAATAAAATCAACACGTGCAGTTCATTTTAGGATGTTACGATTCCCTTTCAATCTCAGATAACTCTGTTAAAAAATATTTCTATCCTGTACCGAAAACTGATTAAGCTGTATTATTTCAGTAGATTTTCCCTTGAATTGTTCACTTTTCTTCCCATTTTCACATGAAACTGATTTATGTAGCATGTACTTCCACCATGTGAGCACAGTGGACATAAGGCTGCTCTGATCAATATTTTCCATGCTACCACTGGATCAAATGTCTACGTGAAATGTGAAAAGTTACAACCTCTAAAATCATTACGATCCGACTCTGTGGTTCCTCAGCTCCAGGATTTTAGTCTGACTTGTCCTTGTTGGGGTTTTTTTGTTTTTTTTGTCTTCTGTCTTTTGTTTTTCATCTGCAACTGGATTTTGTTTCAGTTTTATTTAATTAGTACTGTTTTCAGCTGCAGCAGGCACCTGTTTTTGGCTAATATTGATCTTAAAATATTGATCTGAATGCTACCTGTCCAGCACTAAACCACACAGAGACTAGTGACTACTGCTGCTGGCCAACGCATGGTTTTACTAAATAGAGTCAAATATTTCAGTTATTTTGTTGATTGAGACAAACATAGAGCTCAGTGTCAATCATACAATTAGGAGCAAACAAAAACAAGTCTAAAATTTAAAAAAAAACAATCCTAGTCTTCCTCTGGATGTCCAATAGACTACTTGCTCTGGCATTCACCATGTCAGGTATATAACATGATAATAAGTCAGCGCTGTTTTTCTAATGTGTTGCACTGACCCCGAGTGCCATTAAAAAACCATTTAGAGCATTTATGTAAAGGACAACTATGTCAGAGTAACAGAAAGCTATTAACATATATATGTAGGTGGCATTCATTGTCTAAAGGTTAGAATGGAATTAAAGTGCTTTATTAAGCCTGCTCTTCTAATCCTCAGTAAATTATCTTTAAATGCGTTTTGCTCCTGATCCTCCACATCTAAACACTAAAAACCTCCATCACGATCATTCACTCATGGAAGAGCTTGTTAAATTAATGTCATAGCTGTTTAGCCTTAACTTTTTCACCATTCCAACGCTCACATGCGACTTTAGCGCACCAATATTCACACTGCATTATAGAAGATCCACTCTATATTCTACCTAAGCACTGCTGTCATTGAAGGACAGCCGCACAGTAATCATATTGTGTGAAATGATTGCTTGAAAAGGCGCCATTGCTTCATTTCAATGGCTCCTTAGGTTTCCGACGAAAGAAATAATCAGATTTTCCACAATGTGTCGACTGGCATTACGTTCCCCTACCGATCTTGGTGAGGGTTTTAGTAGGATAGCAGATTTTTCTCACCCTCTCTCTTGTTGTTGCTTATAAATCAGGGTGTTACTTGAAGGACACTCACCATATTAGGTTTCTGTCTAATTTTAGTCTCCCAGGGTAGAACTCATCCATTTTTCATGGTATATGTATACCACCACTGATTCATAGGACCCTTTCTAAGTCGCCAAAGTGCGATTCGTTTTAGCGTATTACATCAGTTTGTCCTGCTCCCTGTTCTAATAATCTTATCTTCTACAAAAAAAAAAAAAAAAAAAGGTCCGATGTAATGTATTTCTAAACTGCACAATTATTTTAGCTGCAAGTTTTCGGCAGGTACCATCCCGCGCTCACTACAGCAGGGGTATAAGGGTTAGGATTATCTTCTGCTAAGCTAGTGTGAAATCCTAACAACCATATTAAAAACACCACAGACGCACACATACAAGGCTTTATGTAACACACGGGAAAAAAATCAAGCAGCATGAAGTTTTTTTTTTTGTTTTTTTGTTTTTATTCTCCAAAGGTGAAGGAGCTCCTGTGGCTACCTTTGTATCTATTTAAATTCCAGATGACCCAACACCACACCAGTGTAGAGTCATCACTACTTTAAAAGGTCGAGTGTTCACTTACATCTATTCTTTATCTCTAAAAATAAAAGATAAAAAAGGGGAAAAAGAACCCGCTGACGTTGGACGGGCTCTTGTTGTCGACATTTTTATGTTTGCCACAAAACTCAGGGGAGGCATTTGTACTGTCCTGGTAGGGGCCCTGTTGCAATTATATGGTGCCGTATCGATCCTGTGTATTGATTAAAGTCCGTCCTTGATTTTAAGATTCAACAGGCGCTTCTTAGGTTTTCAGAGGAAATGAGAACAATGGAAAGGGCTCTGGTTTTAGAACTGCATGTAACTTAATAAATGTAGTGTTTTTTATTTGCTTTACGACCTGAAACATGAGTGCATCCGACAAAGCTTTGATAAGAGCGAATAAGAAGATCACGCATAGATACAGCGCAGTTAATTTTTTTTTTTTTTTTTAAAGTATAGCATAGTAATGGAAGTTTAACCCATAAAGACCCAGGACTACTTTTGTGCCAGTTCCTAAATGTATTTTTCCTCTGTATTTAACCTTTTCTATGTGATGTATCACCATTTATTGTAATATTATTATCTCTATTTTGTCTTTTTCCTGTAAAAATCAGGTATTTTCCTAAATTTAATTTATTGATCATGTAGATGTTCATTAAAGCTCAGATTAAAGTTGAGGGTTATTATATCAGAAACAGAGAAAACTGAAGAAAAAGTGACTTTTTCAGCAAAGATATTATAATAAAGGTGATTGATAACATGCCTCTGAAGTTTGACTTTTTGCACCATTTCAATACTTATATTCAACTGGTCATCATATCTTCAGCTCCATGAAACACATGTTTATGCTCAGTAGTACAGATATATGGTTCTTTAATACATTTGCATTGGACTAAAATGTGTTTTTTTCAACAAACATTTTAACCTATAAAGACCCAGTGCTACTTTTGTGGTAGTTTCCAAATGAATTTTTTCCTCTATTTTTAATCTTTCTTTCGCATTTTTAAGTGAAAATTGCCTATTTCTCCATATTCATTGTATTGATCATGTAGCTGTCCATAAAATCTTAGATTACAGTTTAGGATTATTATATCAGAAATAAAGAAAACTGAAGAAAAAGTGACTTTTTCAGTAAAATATATCAATAACTGAACATAAACCAAGTGTCTCCATCCACTGTCATTGATCCAACTCCATGGGTTTTACTGGTGAATCTATGTTGTAGAAGATGACAGTGTTTCCATGGTAACTACGGAGCTTCTGAATGTCCAAATGGGTCAAATCTGATGACCATGAAAAGACGACAAACTGTATTTTACACCAATTATTTACATGTATTGATAGAATTAGTGGATCAACAGGTATTAAACAGTTTAGATCAGTAGATGGTTTTGGTCAACGGTGGATGTTCGGGTCTTTATGGGTTAAACCCCCTCTACACAGGGGGAGCGATTGTTGATGGATCGTTGTGCAATGACAAAAGTGAATCAATGTTGCAGAAGCTGACAGTGTTTCCATGGCAACTACTGAGCCTCTGAATGATCAAATGGGTCATATAAGATGACCATAAAAAGATGACAAACTGTATTTTACACCAATTATTTACATGGATTGATAGGATTAAGCGGTCGCCAGTTGCTGTTTGGGTCTTTACGGGTTAAAAAAAAAAAAGTAGAACGTAGTTATGGAAGTTTAACCCATTTTAGAGAATACAATAGACACCGAATTAAATTTATCAGAATAAGCCTGTTTTTTTTGTTTGTTTGTTTTTTTTTACGTGTTCCATTCATTCAGTGTTAATGGCTGTTTTCACCTGGCCCTATGATAGTGCTCAGCTCTATTTTTAGACTAATTTGGTTGCACCTCCAGAGCTAATTCACTCCCAGTTTCAGGTCAGCAAAAGTGATTTATCACCGTGAATGAGAGGCTCAGGCTAGACAATATTACAGCAGCATTAGAGCGCTGATAAGCAGGTCGTAAACTATGTTACATGTGCAAAATACATTTTCCATGTTTAACTGTGAAGAGACAGAGGGTGAATTAATATATGGTCAACTAGAAAAACACAGACCTCCGCCAAGGCAGACCTCCAGATATCAGATTGATACCAAAATTCCCAGTATCGCCCACCTTTAATTTAATTATTATTAACAACTAATATGTATAATTATTTAAACGTTATTTATTCAAGGAAGGATAGTTTTACTTGAAAGGCTGCCAGTCTCAGGATGTATTCATCATTCAATGCCAACCCTAAGAAGCAAGTGAAGAATGAGAGATGAGGACTTCAGCTTTGTATTTAACATTTACCCGCCCCTTTCGGACACCATTACAGAGAATAATGAAACAAAGGAGCAACTTAGCTCATGGTGCAAGAATATGCAACGCAACAGAAATATTCATTCAACAAAAAAATAACTAATCAAAACAGTAAAACACACCATAACTGCGCTATATATTAAAAAAAAAAGAAAAGAAAAGAAAGAAAGAAAGAAAGAAAGAAAGAAAGAAAGAAAGAAAGAAAGAAAAAAAAAAAAACTCTTCTCATCAACTCAGAACACTGTTAAACACATAAAAACTGTCCCAACTAGTTTGTCCCAATGCATGCTGGGAAACTCCCCCTAGCTGCTCCTCCAACACATCACAATATTATAGGGTAGATTTTATTATATTATTATAAGTAGCAATTGTTACTGTTAATAAATAGGTAAAATTTAACCAGTCCTAATAGATTTCACTGGCTAAATATTACTGTTGATTAAAATGTAACTGATTTCCATAGTTTGTATTTACCAACCCCCAGAACCCTTTTTTTTTTACAGCATTTCCTGAAAATTTCATCCCATTTCATCCAAAGCGCCCCCACCCCCCACCCCAGTCACCACCAAAATTTAATCATTTGCTCCAAGTGCCAGAATCAACATTTCCTGATAATTTCATAAAAATCTGTCCATAACTTTTTGAGTTATCTTGCTAATAGACAAACAAACAAACAAACAAACAAACAAACAAACAAACAAACCCCAATGAAAACATGACCTCTTTGGCGGAGGTAATAAACTAAAGTGTTATTCACTTTACAAAGCAAGAGAAAAGTAGTTGAATTAAACATTATATAAAACAATGATGACCAATTTCAACAGAAAAAAATATGTAACTGTATGATGCAAATTAATATTGAAAATGTACAAAAATGTATCGGTGCCGAGTTGGAAAAACAACATCGTAACATAACATAACTTAACTTAACTTAACATAAAAACTATTAGAAGATAATGTTATGATTTAATATTATGAGAAAACTTATCACATTATACCTTGATAACTCTTTAAAACCTGGTAATTTATCATAGTATTATAGTAAAGATTTCACACTAAAATACAGTATCACTTTATAACATGATAGGGTTGTATATCATAATAATGTGAAGTATCTTAAATATCTTATTGTGCAATCTAAATTTTAATGTTATGAGATGAGACTTTACTTGTTATACTGCTGATCAATTTTTATTTTTTCAACCTGGCAGCAATGTGTTTCTGAAAAACAAAAGATAAGATAAGCTTATTTAACTTATTTTAGTCTACAATTCTAATAATTTAGTAAAATATGAGGAAGTAAAGTTTAATTATAGTTTGATGATTAAAAGGTTTGTACATGGTTTCACTGCATCGTATTCATTATTAGTTGTAAATGTTAGTATTGGAAACAATAACAAACGTCAATGAGAAGAGTGGAAAAAATAAACTGTTGCAGCAAAATGATATTGAATCTACTTTAAGGGTTGTAGTATGCTTTTCTTGTAATATTACTTTCCTAATTATTGCTATTTGGCAATACTCTATTATACATTTTATTTATATTTAGGCTGTATATTCTGAGAATACATTGAAATTCATATTCAACAACTTGAAATCTTCTCAGTAAGATCATGTGTCTCTTTAATGCCTTTTTTTTTTTTTAGGCAACCAATAGCCATATCATTTTTATGATGTTCCATCTTTAAAATATCTCCTTTGGTTTGATAGTAAATATAATCTGCAGTTTCATTATCCAAAAGCTGGCGGCTTGGTCAGCTGAATCTGTAAAAGGATTTGCTTTCATTTCCTCCTCTTCCTTGGAAAGTCTCCTCCACTTATAAACTATGTCAGTGTGGGACCTGGTATTTTCTCTGTATTCATCTCCACAATTTTAGGAAGCAATTTTGCCTGTAAGTGGTTATTAACAGCCAGAATCTGATGAAAGTCTGGATGCTGGCTGGGAGCTTTGGAACAGCTAGTTTATCAGACAGATGTTTGAACTTATGTGGATGTTTTGTGCCAAAGATGCAGCGTACTCACACTGGCTTCAAATCAGTTGGTTTTGAGCTACGGGTGAATGTAAAAAGCAGCAGCATCACTTGCATTTTGTTCAACTTTATGTACATGTGCAGCGATAGTCTATTTGCCTTAAAGTAGTAATCACGTATTCATGGTTTCTGAATGCTATGCTCGCTCAAACCACTATGTTTCTCTGAGGAAAAATGTGAAAAATTTCCACCAGAGGCATGACTTCAATTGGCCTGAGGAGCAAAATGTCCTTTGAGTCAATAGTTTTTCAGCTTACAATCAAAAGATATTTACAAGAACTGCGATAAACAGAGCAGCTGTAAATATTGGTTGTGTTAATAGTGTGTGTTTGAGGCATGAACTCGCTCCCAGACCTTCCTATCATTTTCCTAGAGAGCCGTTTAGTTAGCGTCATCTCTTTTTACATCAGACCCTCAGCGAGGGATTAAGCAGTCCTCGCCGGCACTGAATAACACAGGAGGATTAGCACTTTCGCCTGTCACCAAATCATTCTGACGGATTAGCGATTTCCGCTGTCACTCTGGAGAATTCACTGAGGCTCAGAAAGAATTCAAGTTAGTGTGACAGCTAAGGTGACATTGGAGTGACAGGGAACTAGTCATTCTCATCAACCCCGGTTGACAACGAGGCCCGCGAAACGCTCGGCACGGACGACGGTAGCATTTAGCGAAAGCTGTGAATCGACAGCATGAGGAGTCTGGTCAATGAGTAAATCAGCTCCATATCAAAGGTCAGTCCAGTTGCACAGATGGAGACGTGTGAGTAACCTTTAACGTGGGAAACGGTTGCAATGCAGATTTTTTTGCCTAAGGAAACCATGCATTCATTGAAAAGATTTGAGGACCAATGAATAATAAGCGAGGAACCGTAAATCAACATTTTTTATGTAGAAATTCTTCATTCTTGCTTCATTGGTAAACATTCCCGTCTTTACAAACAACTTGTCCTTTCCCAGCAGCTCCATAATACATCACAACACACTTAATGTAGCAATAAAAGCTAAATCAGCAAGATTATTCCAGTATTTTATATTAAAATAGCCAGAGTGGGAAATTACACAGTGACAAATGGGAGGAGGAGGGAGAGAGGGGGGGGGGGTCAGTTTTAGCTTCATTTTTGTGAGTTGCATATTAGAAGTGATGATAATCCTGCGTAAACAACAGAAAGGTCATCAAAAGTCCTTTCTCTGATTTATTAAACCAGAAAGGTACAAGTAGCTTCTCCAACAACCTTGATTCAGTCCACTTACTAAAAAACTCTATTTACCTATGTATTTACTCACCTTCTCCTTTCTTTTTGGCCTGTGAGCTGTATATTGAGCCTGTTGATCTCGTCTCGCTTGGTCTCCTTCCTCTTCCAAAACAACACAGGCAGAGCTCAATATCACCAATACTTTCCTAGTCATTATCATGCCTCTCTGACAAGAAAAATGACTTTAAAATATACACAGTCATGTCTTTGTCTCGCTTCATTTCCAAAACCTTCACGGGCTGTCTCTTTAGCGGCAAATTAATATATCTCCTCCCTTCCTTTTTGCTCATGTTGAATCTGTGAGTGACATCTAATCTGAGGAGACGTCTGAAACTGAGACATTAAGTGTGATCACAAAAAGAGGTAGCTGTTCAAACTTCCCATAATTCACAGCATGACATAGAGTTAGTTTTTGTAGCGTGAAGAAACACTGTAGTGTTCATCACATTGCTTTATCAAAGCTGGTGTAGCTATGTCTGAGTTCATTCTGTTGGAGATAAGGTTAGGTAACTTTAATTTGGTGTAAGATTAGGGCTTATCTTCTTAGGGACTCCATTTTTCACAATCCAAAAACAGTCAGTGTTTTCTAGTTTGAACTAAAATGGAAGAAACACTGGGAAAGGTGTGTAGCTATGTCGCACAACACAAAGTATAGTCAACAAATTACTTGATTTGTCCAGTCAACAGCCACAAATCCAAGCAATCAATTCCTATTGATCTAAAACAAAGTCAATTAAGTAAAGCCAAACTTTGTTTTATTCCCCTAATGCATCTCTTTCAAGTGAAACTGTTCTAGCAATAAAAGCACTGACTGCAGTGTACTGTTTGTGTATTTCTATCTGCAAATGTGACAGAAGCCGGAGGCTCACTGTGACTGAGACACAAGCTCTTCTCTTGTGATTTGTTTATGACACAATGTGGATCCGCAGACTGTAATACCATTAAATTAATGTGTTTGCATGTGAGTGTGTGAACATACTGGGTGTTTTCAAATGCCTTTTACACCTGCCACATAATCAGTTGCCTGAAAATATACTCAGTGAATGGCAAATGTAACCTCTTTGGGGAAACGAGCAGGTTTGGACCATTTAAGTGTTCGCAAAATGAGCTGAAATCCCAGGTTAACTCATATTCACATGCAAGCATAAATATTCAAAACATATGCACTTGAAAGACTCATGACTCAGTGAAGGAGGAAATTTCTACTGCTGCAAGAACGCCCAGATCTCAAACTTTCTGCAATCAGCAGTTTGGCAGGCACTCTTCTAATGTGTTCAAACTCTGTTTCCCTCATGTATCCCAAAAGCAAATTTCTAGAGAAAGGTAGTTTAGAGACTGTTCAGCAGAGAAAGGAGCAGAATAATCATTCAGCTTAATTCCTTTTTTGGCAAAGTGAAGCCATGGATTTATATCCTTCTGCAGAGTGTGTCTATACGCAGTCGCTTAGCCATCTCATCGTTATGACTCTTACACACTGTACCATTCAGTAAAACCGAATATATGCCAAAAAATCAATACAGAGAAGCTGAGGACAGAGGAGGCTGTGTAGCAAAGCCCATGTCTTACACGGGATGGAGGACTATTGGTGACATGCATCTATTAGCACCTTATCTATTTCTATCAATGAAACACACAGAAGAGTAAATAGTGGTAGCTGTTCAAGCTACAGATGTTTCTGGACAATTTTCAAATTGTTAATTCTCCAGATTTGTTGACATGGATGTTTTATTTCCTTGTACTTATTCTGATCAATGTAGCTGATCTGTCTGCCCTTTTCATTAGTATTTTGCACAATTGGGCATTCTTTCCCTCCTACAAAGCTGCTGTTGCCTTTATAAAACTCACTAGAGCAGCAGAATCAAAGCAATTACATCCATTATACTCCTACAAAAAAGAAATTAACAAGTGGTGCCAGGCACAACAAATCCCACACCTCGCACGTATTGTAGTTTATTTTGGCATCGATCCAGTTGATGTCATCATGTCTATGCGTGTGCTGATGTCAGGATATCAATTGCTTCAGTATATGTTGAAAGTTTTAAGTAAATTGAAACTAAATTGATGTTTTTATAGACATTTGAAATTTTGCCCATTATAAGTAAATGGAGAAAAAAAGATTTTAAAAATTCATGAAAAATTTAACTTTGACCTAGTGTACCTAAAATGTAATCAGGTCTATTCTGGGTCACTGGCAATCTATAAACCCAATTAGGTATGAATTCAACCAATAGTTTTACTGCTACAGACATATGAAATTTTGACCATTGTACGAAAATGGGGAAAAAAAGGTTTTAAAAATTCCTAAAAAAAAATTTAACATTGACCTACTGCTCCCAAAATGGAATGACATCTATTCTGGGTCACTGGCAATCTATAAACCCAATTTGATATGAATTCAACCAATAGTTTTGCTGCTACAGACATTGAGATTTCGCCCAATTATATGTGAATGGGAAAAAAAAAAAAGATTTAAAAAATTTATTAAAAAATTCAAACATTGACCTGCTGTTCCCAAAATGTAATCAGATCTATTCTGGGTCACTGGCAATCTATAAACCCAATTTGGTATGAATTTAACCAATAGTTTTACTGCTAAAGTGTTAATAAACAAAGAAACAAACAAACCGAACCAAAAACAATACCCCTTGCCTCATCTTTTTTCTTTTTTTTTTTTTTTTGAGGGGGGGCATTATTAAACATCCATACAGCGTACCAGTTTGAGGGGAAAATGTAAGCGGAAACCAGGATTTTCCTCTGTATGTATGAGTGCAGATGTTCATGTGACTGACTTGTGTGTCTTTGGAAATCAGTCTCCAAATATGGCAAAACACAATGTCCATGAGGAAAAGCGTTAAGTGCACTTAGCACATGTCTTGGCAACCTGAGTGCACCATGGTTCTCTCAGTTTTAATGACCCATTAAAACCTAGAGATGCCAAGAGACATTCTGACCACTTAGTTGCTTGTGGAAATAGTTTTCTTACCTTTTAGAGACCACAAACTGAAAACAACCATAAATCTTCTTTATGCTTTTGCAACAACAGGCTGTGTCTATTTGAGATATTCAACAAAGAAATTTGCAGATTTCAATAAAAACACTAAAAACTTGTTATTTAAAACATTACTATACCCATAAAACCTAATAGCATGGAGCCTCCTGGGACCAAAGTTGAACCACCGTTCATAAAAAATCCCTTGCAGAAGTGGAACAGAGTAAATTCTCACCTGAAAACACCACAATGTAAAGCAGCCCCCAGGCGTTTTAGGAGTGTACGACATGAAGCTGGCTTTTTCCTACGAGGAAAATTTTTTGCTATCTTTGCGTTTCCTCTACTGACATAAAGCCCAGCTGAATGCAGTTATGATTATGTCCTGTCTCTGGGATAAGTCAAAGGCATTCTGGGAGATGAATGTAGAGCTTATACTGACTGCAGGACTATGTAGACGAGGCAGTTTAGAAGACAGCGAGTAGAACAAAAAGGTAAGTGCATCATAAAGGAGATCCCTTATTGTAATTATCTGCAAATGAATGACCTACAGTGCAACGGCATAAACGTCTGAGGGGGAAATGAGGAGTGACCGCCTCATGAGATCTCTAACTTGATGAAAATTTAGCATAAATAGCAGAAGTCGACTTATGTAAAATACTTTCATTTTTGGTTTAATAAATCCTGCAGTGAGCTCCCAAGCAAATTATGTCTCTGGATAGAGGAGAGATGGGGCAGTTACACATAATCCTAAATAATCTCTGAAAAATAATAATGTATAAAGTTGTTGGTGTCAGCGTTTAGTGGTTCAAACTTTTTCAGGGCATCTAGTGCAAAAAAACAAAATGGCATTTATGCATTGTTCAAACCTATTCTTTAAGGAGTTATTTTTTTGTTTTGGTTTTGTTTTCAAATGTAAGTAAGAATATATATCTTCATTTTCTCTCTAACTTTGTAAATCTGCATTAACTTTTATTCATTTCTGCATGATGTAACATTATGTTGCAATATTAGCATTTGAAACAACTGGCGTCAGTGATGAGTGGTTACAACTTTAAGTTTATTTGCAAATAATGACATTTATAAACTCTTCAAAGATACTTTTTTTACTAATTCACAACTGAAGTTTTTTTTTTTGTTTTAAAAATAAACTATTGGTACCTTTGTTTTACAAAGCAGAAGCAGAAGAAAAATTGAGCCTCATTCCATATGTAGAAATATTCCTCATCTATAGTGATAGAGAATGAAGTATGTTTGAAATAAAAACAAGTCTACAAGCTTTAAAATATTATCTGCTTCAGATAGAACACGTATGTTAATATTCAATCATACATACTTTAGATAAGATGGATCCGAAAATCAACAACAAAGCTAATGTTAGCTAATGTTTTCAAGATACATGAAACAATTTTATTTCATATATACATAGGTTTACATACATTTACATAACAGAATTATAAGTCTTGCAAAAGAAGGAATGTGAAAAGCGAGTGTATTGTAATATGTAGAAACAGAGTTTACATTCACACTAATATTCCATTATTATTCTGAATTTGGCAGGTGTCATGTAAACACCATATTCTACTTGGATAATCTGAATCAGGCTTTTTCCGAATGGAGCATATGACAAATAACAATGATATTCTGGTTCAAATAAGATTCTTTGGATGCTTATACACTGCATTTGGAAATAATGACTTTTACTTTGGGTTGTGGGACATGGTTCCTGTTTATACCCAGATGCAACAAAGACAAAGATCCTTTCTGGGATAGATGGAAGCTTCTGGTCAGGTACAATAAAACACAGCTGTTAAGCACTGTGACAAGGTTTATAGATATGAGAAAATATCAAAAACTGACCTTTTTTCCCAGAAAATGTTTGAAGGAATGAAAAGGAAATCTGAGTTCACACAGTGGAATATTTTTAATGGTGTATGAACGGGTGTGTGTGAACAGGAATATTACAGGAATATTTATATCAATGGCCATGTAAACAGGCCATTTGTAAAATAGTCTTCATCAGAATTTGGGAAAAACTGGAATATTAGCATGCATGTAGTCATTGTTTTGAGGTAGAACTGATAGCTCAGAGACAAATGTTCCTTTTAACAGTTATACATGTACATAGTCTGTATAGTTTTTATTATTTTTTTTATTTTATTTTACATTGTTTGCTTTCTTGCATTGTCTGTTTTTTGTACTATCTTTATGCATGCACACTTTTTCTTGCACTTTATTCTGTTGCTGTCTTGACCATTGAATTTCCCAGACGTAGGATCTAATCTAATCTAATCTAATCTAATCTAATCTAATCTAATCTAATCTAATCTAATCTAATATAATATAATATAATATATTAATATCCTTTTTCTCAATTATTCAGTGAACACCAAATTCTGTCCCAATACTACTGTATATCTAACACTTCTCACTTCCTTTTTCTTTATTAGTTTCACTACTTTTATTCTAGTTTTTGCTTGTACATCAGTGTAATCCCACACTCTCTCTCAATGGATCTACATTTGTTTTATTTCTGCATGTTTTACCAATAAGTATTTCACATCCAGTATAATTCCAGATGGTTGGTGTCGGAGTTTAATAGTGATTACAACTTAGAACTTGTTCAGAATAAGTAATGCTAAACCAAAAGGGCATTCATACAGCGTTCAGATCGATTCCTTTCAAGCTGATTATGTGAGTGATTTTACCACAGCACAGTAAAAAGTATCTTTCATGCCATTTGAAATGCTATTGCAGTATCATTTAATGAATAACTGTATGTAACGTTACCACTGCGTTCAGAGCTGTCGGGCTCTTCTGGCCCACAAACAGAATGTGATATAAGGGATAGTAGTATTCTGCAGTGAATCCATTTCCAATGCTGCGATGCTAATTAATCCCCAAAGCAGCTGACAAATACAGTGAGGAGGAATGCTCGCATATTTTGCAAGATTAGGGGAAAAGCAACACAGTTAGGATGTTCCCTCATAAATTGTCACTGTCCCAAAAACGGCTCTCAAATCACTCAACCACTCCAATTTGTGACATTCATGGAGCTCTGAAATATTTGTTCTGCAAAAACAGTCTCTCACCATTCACTTGCAGCACATTTCTATCTACACTAAGACCCTTTCATTTATACTTGTGTGCGTCGGCCAGCTGCATTGCAAGAGTCTTACAACATTACAGCAGATGCATTTCTCAGGGTAAACAAGCAAAACCTCGAGTTAAATAAAAGTTGAAAGGTTTGAATTAATGCTGCAGTCAGCAAGATGTTTTGGCATAAATTAAGCGCTCTTATTTGTCTAAATTTCAGTTATTAGTATGAGATCCTGGATTTTTTTTAACTCTTAATTTATGATTTTTTTTTTTTTTTACAAATTCAAAAACAACTAGAAAAACAGTCTGAGAGTGCAGACCTCCACCAAGGCTGATCAGTTGACATCCCCACCCCACCCCACCCCACCCCACCCCCACGATCACCACCAAAATGTAATCATTTGTTTCTTGTGCCAGTATCAACATTTCCTGAAAATTTCATCCAAATCCATCCATAACTTTTTGAGTTATCTTGCTAACAGACAAACAGACAGACAGACCCTGATGAAAACCTTACTTCCACCGTTCCTTGGCAGAGGTAAAAAAAACAAAACAAACAGGTCATGAGGTCAAGGGGTTACAAAGATTGCATTGCTTAGACAACACAATTTTTACACTTAATGGTTTACAAATTTGTCACACAGGTTTATGTAAATGTGCCATTTTTCCCAAAGTTCTTCACCCACTTCTTTCTGAGGTCATATTGTGTAGGTCATCTGTTCTAGTAAATGCAGATGTTTTACAATGGACACAATGGACATTCTCTTTTAAGCCAGTAATGGTCTTTTTACTCGCTGCCAGTATGACCTTGAGGCGGTAAGCATCATTCTTACAAAGACCATCAGGTTCATGCCCAAGAAAGAGGGAAGTGAATGATGTGTTGATTTTAAAAGCCAAAACTTTAGAAATGATTTTAGATACTTCCTTCCAGTAAGTCTGGATAGAGGGGCAGGACCAGAAAACATGGAGTAATTTAAAAAAAAAACAAAAAAAAAACGGATCAGGTTTTTCCAACTGAAGTCCCTCCATGTCCAAGAATTAGTGCAGGACAACTGAGTTTTCCAGACACTTAGCCATACATCGTCAGTTATTTCAATGTCCAGTTCCATTCTCCTGGATTTTGATATTAATTTGAAAACTAATTTTGCACAAACAGCAGCTGCTTACCGCTCATGATATCCAGCCAAAGATCTAGTTTTCGCTCTATTTGTTGGAGTTTTGAGTCATCCGCCGCTGAGAATTGTGCCACCGCTGCAATACAACACAGGTGAATGGAATCTGAATAAAAATGACTTCTGCTGCTTCTTTGTCATCCTCCTCCCAGCCTGTCTTACACACTGTAAATACGCTTTCTGCACAGAAAAAGGGAAAATTATTGATGAAAAGTCATCTGAGGCTGTCTGCAGCATCTGTGATGTATTCAGGCAAACGCTCCACATCAGTACAAACTTTTCTGCAACAACAGCTCCAGAGTTTCACATCAGTTTGAGTGATAAGACTTTAGGGAATTTCACAGGGCGGACTAATCCTGAGAAGCGGGATGAGAAATATTACAGTGAAGAATAGACAATAGGACTGAAAATCCACCTATGGAAGCAAATAAATGCTGCCTAATGAAATGAACATTCAGGTCACTTACTCCTTTCCAGAGGGAATCAAAACAATGGCAGATGCTGAAGATAATTGTTGCACATCCTTGCCTTGAGTGGATTCCACATCTGATTCTGATGTACAGTGGGTCATTGGAGATTCAGCCAGACCCAAACCACACTGAGCAAATATTAACACTTTTGTCAGCATTGTTTTTTTTATCTAATGACTGCTAAAATAATGTAAAATAATTTAAAAATGTGGTTCTGATTACAGTCTGTCTCTGTTATCAGGTGTGTTCCACAAACTGAATAATAACTGAACACTGAAATGATAAAAGTCTATTTCCTTACTAACTTATTTCCAATCCCTCCAGCTCAGTCTAGAAACTGACAATAAATTATGCTCAAATATAATGGAATTGTGCTTTCTGAATTTAACATGACATTTTTTGTGACTACTGTAATAATGTGTCCACACTGACTGTAAAGTATATTATCTCATTAACGTGCATTAATGTTTCATCTTTTCATATCATTATTATAGAGGGTATGCACATGACGTCACCGCTAGCGGAAGTCACCGTGGTTATGCCCACTGAGTGGCAGAAAGAGGGAGATGAGTAGTAGTGTTGGCTTCAATACTGTCTAAACTTAAGAACACTATTTGATTAAAAAAATGGGGAAGAGCTGTTGTGAGATTGATTGTATGAACAGGTTTGAAAAGCAGTCGGAGCTATCGTTTTACAGACACTGAAAGACAAAGAAAAGAGACATAGATGAATCCACAAATCCAGGAAACCAAACCTAGATCTGCGGATCCTGTTTGGTGTCAGCTAACATTAATTTATGCTGTATTTTGGGGTAAAATCAGACCATAAATAACGTATTGTTTTGGCTAACGTTACTTCTTAGTAAAGCTCTTGGTTTCATGATCAGATCTTTCATGGTTTTTGTCTTCATTTTGTGATTCTGAACCTTGTGCTCCTACATGATTAGTAAACTGACTTAAACTGAGGCTAACCTAGTTTTTCAAATACAGGGGAACTGGAGAATAAAGCTACGACGGAGTATCAGAGTCACATAAGAAAATAAAAACACTCGTCACTACGAATATAAAGTCATAAAATATTGATATAAAACCTGTAATTTTATGAGAATATTGTCGAATACAAAAAGAATTACAATGTTATGAGAATAAAGTCATAGTTATAAAAAAAAACCTCATAATTTAACAGAAATGTCATTCGTTTTTGAGATTAAAGTCGTCATATTCTGACAATAAAGCCATAATATTACAAGAATAATGTCGTAATTTAACCCTTTCATGCACGAATTATGAGAACCTTAATCAAATTTTTTCCCTGAGTGTTTTTATTCCTCTTTAGGCATGAAAAAAACAATGCGATTAAAACTTTTCTTCTGAAAGATAAATTTAAAAAAAAAAAAAAAAACAATAATAATAATGAAAAAAAAATTCTTATGAGTGTATTTTTCATGAAGTTGCAAAAAATGTCCACCCAGCTGGACACCGCACGTTTAATTTTTTACGCACAGAAACATGTATTTACTGATAAATTGTGTGAAAACTATGGGGAGGGCTTGTGATTCTGGGGGTTTATGCTCTGGAGAGATCTACATAATGTTACCAATTCATGCCAGAAAAGACATGTAGTGTCTTAAAAATTTAATAAAGATATGTGTAAAAAAAAAAAAAAAAAAAAAAAAAAAAAAAAGAAAAGAACTACAAAATCCATGAATATACAAGAAAACAGCTGAAGAATAACTGTCCACTGGAGTGACCACTATGCATGAAAGGGTTAAAAACAGGTGGGAAAAATATCATAATTTACCAGAATAAAGTCGTACCCTGCTGGTCCACAGCAGTAGTATCTGTGTTGTATAAAGTACTTGATCTGAACTAGACTCAGTAAATCTCCTCAGTACCAGTAGATCCTGCATATATTCACTGGGGTCAGTACATGGCCTACTGTAAATGGACTTTGGATCAGCTGGTTCTGGGCCCTAGTTTTGGACCCTGGTTGTCAGTAATGATGAAACCATGTATATTTGTTTCAGGTAAAAACAGCGATGATACCTACCCTGGACATCTGGATACGCAATTTCTGTCCACATGTCAATGTTCGTGGACCACTTGTTCTTTGGTAGCTCATATGGATCCATGTCCAGTCCAGTTGTCCTTCATTTAATTTCATATTTCACATTTTCCCGGTCTGGCTGTGTTTACTGCTATACTCCATCATGTTGAGCAGGTTGGTTTTTGACACTCAGTCTGACTTAGAGGGGCGTGGTCTGGGGGGAAGTGACGTATATGCATACCCTCTATTATAAAATTAGTGGTATTTTATTTTTTGGGGGGTTAAATATGGGATTGATCAAAGTAAACACAGAACAAGACAGCTCCCATAACCATCATATTTTGGCTTCACTTTTCCGCAGCAGCATGAAATAGCGTCACATTGTCTATGTTTACATTAAAGCTGCAAGAAAAAATACCAGAGTTTTATATATACACACCTTCCCTCTGCAGCCCCTAAACCGTATATCTGCCACATATTTAACCCTCCCACCTGTATGAAAACATATGATCATGCAAAATCTGGGTGTTGTGGGATAGATTATCCACAGCCTGCAAACACAGGCAAGGAGTGGGTGCATATGCCCTCTTAGACTAATTTAAAATGCAACATGCTGAAAGAGAATTATGAAATTTTAGTCCATTTACACTAAAAAAAAAAAAAAAACTTTACAAAAGAGTTGCAAAAGGAGTGTGCATTTCCACATTCTAACCTCCTGCAGGTTTTGCACTGGAGCTAAAATCTGACACCACAATGGTCATTTTTACTGCAAATGCAAATTGGGACCAAACAACAATTATGGCCTCCTTGATTATTATCCCATAAAGACCCAGTGCTACTTTTATGGCACTTCCCAAATGATTTTTTTTTTCTTTATATATATTATTTCTATTATTTTCTGGATTTTGCATTATTTCTGTGAAAATCAGGTATTTTCCTGTATTTAATTCACAAATCATGTAGATGTTCATTAAAGCTCTGATTAAACTTGAGGGATATTACATCAGAAAAAGAGAAAACACAAGAAAAAGTGACTTTTTCCAGCAAATCTATCATTAATTGAACATAAACCAAGTGTCTCCATCCACTGTCATTTATCAGACTCCATGGATTTTACTGGTGAATCAATGTTGTAGAAGATGACGGTGTTTCCATGGTCACTACGGAGCCTCTGAACGTCCAAATGGGTCATATCTGATGACCGTGAAAAGATGACAAACTGCATTTTACACCAATTATTTACGTGTCGATCAGTGGATCAACAGGTATTAAACAGTTTAGATCAGTGGGTGGTTTTAGTCAACAGGGAATTTTTGGGTCTTTATGGGTTAAACCCCCTCTACACAGGAGTGGTGATTGTTGACAGATTGTTGAACAATGAAAAAACGGCCAGATCTTTCAACGCTCTTTCAATGAGCACCCAGCAATCACCAAGATCTCTCAGTGATCTTCCAGTGATCTCCATGGTCACCACGGTCTCCTCAAAGTTTTGACTCGGTCCAAAACAATCTCTCAGCGAACACTCAAGGCGCACTCAACGATCTCATCGATCTCCCAATGATCTCTCAGCAGTCTTTCGATGAACACCAAATTTTTCCACCTTGAAGGTAGAGATGGTTGAGAGATCAATGAGGGAATGGGTATGACTATCTGGATGACCATAGGCACAATGAGCACACAAGGATCTCCGAAATATTTACACAGAAACGGCTTTTTCGAGACTTAGGAGATCGTTGAGAGATCGGGTCAAGTTTTGATCGCTTAATGGTCACCCAATTATTTCCGTACTCTGTAAAGGGGCTCTTGATAATCAGCATGAGTATCAGCTCTAAAAACACATCCCTAATTTAAAGGATAATGCTTAGAAAGAGTGAAGAGATGTTATAGTACTAATAAACTTTCAAGTCAGGTAAAATAAAGAGCTAAAAGTTCAGATGAATCTGATTAAGATGCAGCCCTGCAGAGTGCTTTGGGTTCAGATGATCAGTGATGCAGCAGTTCAGAAGGACACGACTGTAACAGGGCATGTGGCACTGCCGTCCTAAAAGGCTGCTGAAGCTGTGGCTTTGGCATTCAACCAGCCACACAGCCCCACGGCAAGGAGTGTGCTTTCAGACGCAGGATCAGCCAAAGCGCCGGTGTCCACACAACAGGACAGCTGAGAGGCTACAGGCTCTAGGAGAGGAACCATGCAGACCTGGCGCTGCGTTGTCAGTTTAATGGCCTTTGTGTTCTTTTGAAGTGCTCTGTAATGGCGGGTGGGGGGGTGGGTTGGTGGGGGTGAGTTCTTTAAGACCACAGTTTGCCAAGCCTGTTGTATTGACAGGGTAGTTACAACAGTAGAGCAGGTGTTCTCTGGGAGCACTGGTCTGTTCTCGACATGAACAAACAACCTGTTTGTGTCTGCTCTCACTGTTTTTATTTGTGCTATTACTGAGCGCTCCAGCAAAGCCATCCTGTGCTCTGTCACCGAGGTGAATAAAGGCATTCCCAGCATCACACGCTGAAGCAATATAAGTTCTGAAATGTGCTACAGCAGGCAGTCATGCTCCTGCTACGATGCATGATAGGCAATTAGGATGTGTTTTTATTACAAAGCATATCATGTCTGGAAATCACAATCATTTGTTTGCGTCCTCGTGTCATTTATTACATTTGTTTATATCTCATTTTAAAAGAGTTTTAATATTGTTAGCAACAAAAAATATGTTGCATGGTAACAATTAGAGTGGAGATGAAGCCAATTCACTCTTCACAACCCAATAACATCTTTAAGTACATTGCTAGTGATATTTTATTTATCTTCATTTCAATTACAGAACCTCCGCAAGAGGAAAAAAGCAATCAATTTCAGCCGTGCACATTACTTAGGCAGTTATTTCCGCTCCTGTTAATTTTGGATTGGACTGAGAATGTGAATTGTAGGCAGGAGGAAATGTAATTTGTCTCTGCATTATGCCTTTATGTCAAAACATCTCCTTGAAGTCACGCACCCACTCACCTACCACTGCTCTCTGCTTTCATTTTCAGCGCGAGCAGGTTTAGACGGTGCCGTTCGTGCACTTTAAATGGCATTCCAAAATGCCTCCCAGTTGACTTCTGGCATCATTTCCGCTCAGTTATCCTACTCCATGAGGTCTTTAGAACCTTTCCCTGCTCATATCTGTGTCCTTTTGTTTCAGTTTTATAAAAAAAACCCTCGGGCTTCTCATTTTTATCACCTGCTCATTGTGTAATCTGTTTTCCCTATATGGGTTTCTATCATTTTTACTGTAGATGAGACTAAAGTAAATTTGCAGCAGCAGATTTGTAGCAGGAGGCAGCAGGCGCGAGGTCGGGGAGCTAATGATAGAATTTGGGCCACGATGCAAGCACAACTCCAGCAGACGCAGAGTTACGGGCTTCACTGTTGAAATAAATACCAAATTGGAAAGAGATGAGGGTGAGGGCAGGAGGGCCAGCAGGTACTCCCACATTTTGATATCATCTGCCTCTCAGCTTATGTCACATTTAATTCCTAGTTCCCTGTCTGTATCCCCAATACTCTGTCTGCAAAACCCACTGAAATGTTGATTCAAGAAACAGAAAATATAGATTTCTTATTTCGAACAAAGCTCCAAAAGAAGTTATTTATGTTGGGTTTTTTTTTCACTTTATATCTTATATCCTTAGATACTATCACAGTGATCCAACACTAAGCCAGTTTCTCTGTCCTAACCCTATAATGCCAAACGTATCATATTTGATACATGAGTTTTGAAGCCCTCTACATGATCAGTGTGATATTTTTTTTCTTGAAAGACCTGATGTGTACAATTAGATACATGTAATACACAGATAATCCACCAGGGGGAGGAATTTTAGTGACACTACAAGATTGTCATTAATGAAGAAGGAAGCAGAACTTTGCCAATTTTGAAAATGAATTACCAGTTTGTTAGACATGTTTGTGATATGTTATGTTTTTGTTTGTTCAAAAATAATAATATTTGAGCGTCGAGACTCGATGTATCAAATATGATACAAAATTGAAACTCATACATGGAAATTGATATTTGAAAAATAATTATTTGGGTTGTTCAGAAGGACCAATAAAGGCTCTAGTTTCAAAGAACTGGAATTTTCTGTCAATGATTAAATGGTTCAGGCTGTACAGGGTTAATAAGGAATAACATTAACATTATTTATAGAAAAACTTGCTCTTCACAACTTCTTAGTATCTATTTTACATTGTAAGCAGAAACATACCATTTACCTGTATGGTAGTTTGTTCTGAATGTAGCCAAAATGATTAAACACATAAACTTAAAACTACACTTAAATAAATGCATTTATTCATTCTAGTTAGTGTTAGTGTGATCAACACAACAGCAGGTGATTAGAAACCAGGAAGAGTTCACACCTTCATGCCTGAAGGAGTGAAATCCGGGTCTCATCCCAGTTCCTTCCTGAGAGGTGCTTGTTAGTGCATCTGCTTTTAATTCATTCCTGTAATACATAATGTCTATAAATCCTCTGTATTCGCTGTTTATCCAGATGTCTGCACGTGCACTGTCTGTCCATCCTGGATGAGGTTCCTCCTGAGGTTCTTATCATTCGTTCTCCTGGTTTTAAGAGATGCTCCTCACTCAGACATAGGGTGTAGTACAGATCAGAAAGCCCTTTCCGGCCAATCTCTGATTTGTGATATTGAGCTATAGAAATAAAACTGACGTGAGTTAACAAAACATAAGTATGTATTAGTTATAAGTATTTCAACATTATTAAAGACATAATTCCTACCAACCCCCTTAAAACATAATAATCTGGTCTGTTTGAGTATTTAAAATGTTATTATGTTAAGTTACTTCATGATGAGAATGGGGGTGGGATTAAATAAGTTTATCTTCATCCCACTACTTTTCGAGTATAGATGAATGATTTTTTTTTTTTTTTTTTTAAATTTTGAATTTGCATGTATTCTGTAAATGCTCAAAATAAACAAACAAACAAATGAATGAATGAATGAATGAACCCATAAAGACCCAAACAGTCACTGACAACCAAAACCATCTACTGATCTAAAATGTTTACTAACCTCTGATCCACTAATCCCATCAATACATGCAAATAATTGATGAAAAATACAGTTTGTCATCTTTTCATGGTTATCAGATATGACCCATTTGGACGTTCAGAGGCTCCGCAGTGAACGTAGAAACACCGTCATCATCTACAACATTGATTCACCAGTAAAACCCATGGATTTGGATCAATGACAGTGGATGGAGACACTTGGTTTATGTTCAGTTAATGCTATATTTTGCTGAAAAAGTCACCTTTTCTTCAGTTTTCTCTGTTTTTGATATAATAACCATCAACTTTAATCTGAACTTTTATGAACATTCACATGATTAGTAAATTAAATTTAGGAAATAGCTGATGTTCACTGAAAAAATGCAATATCCAGAGGATTGTGTCATAATAAATGGTGATAAATCACTTAAGAAACGTTAAATGTAGAGAAAAAAATATTTCAGAACTGCCACCAAAGTAGCACCAGGTCTTTATGGGTTAAAAGTAGATAGGACTTTGCATTATAGTTCAATAATAATGATATGGTACGGTAATAGTGTTGTTACAGCTAAAGCACTAAAGTAATGACAATGAAAATGGAAATAAAAAAAGGTAATGGTCATATTATAATGCTGAAATCCATCTTCCTTTATGTTACACATATCCCCTTTTGTTTGATGGCAATACTGTAGAAATAATATGTTTCATGCTATGACTTTGTATACGGAGACACTTGTATTTTCTATGTAATAATAACCGTGAAACAGGGTTGTAAAATGCATAACCACTCCGTTCCATTTTAATTCATATGTGTAATGTCTTATGTGATAAATGATATACAGGCCTATATATATATACAAGGATTTAGTATGGAAGAACTTATTCTTAGGCCAATTTCAGATACTGAGTGAAGATAAACAAGTGAAAATAAGCTCAAGACCCAACACTTTCAAGGGTTATATTTGCTGATCATCCCAAATGATGCCTCTATAATTCTATAAGTGATAATTAGGAGATGAAGCCCTGAAGATGCTCTGACTGCTCCACTTCTCTAACCCACTGCTGTGTCTCCTGAATACAAAATAAATCATTAATGGTAACATGGGATTGATACAGAGAAATTCATCTTATATTTTGATGTATCTATTCAGTTATTCTATATTTATTCAGATTTAACTTAGTAAAGTTTACACCAGCTGATGTTATTTTCCACCGAAGCGTCACTGAGTCTGGTGACACCGAGGTAATGATGTGGATTATGACTCATTATTTATTTATTTTTTTAACATTTGCTAATGCTCTGGGTGATGAAAAATTACACAAAAAATATTTACTAGAGACATGACAAAGTAGATAGTGCTTTGTGTGTGGTGTTCAGTGCACACAATAGAACAGGGGTTCCCAAAGTGGGGTACATGTACCCCCAGGGGTACTTGGAAGAAGCCCAGGGGTACTTGAAATTTTTTTGTAAAAATACATTAATAAGTCATCATGCACCAAATACAAAATAAATAATGAGAATTAATGTGGAAATATAAACCACAATAAATACATTTATATAATAGTTTTATTGTCAGTCATCTGTTGTAAGCTTTGGTAACATTTTAAGAACATTTCTATTTTATATGATTCAAAATTAGTTTATTTGAGTAGCTGAGTAATAATTTTTTTGTCAAAGAAAGGTTAATTTATTAATTACTGACCAATTTATTTCTTTTTCTCATCAACGAAATAGGGAACTTTTCAGTTTATTCTTTGACCACAAAATTTTACTTAAAATTATTGTATATTACAGTTAGATATATGTTGTTTGTTTACAAAGTTTTGAAAATATAAACAGACACCTTTGGCACAAGAACAAATTTTGCCTAATTTTTTTTAGTTAAAAATGCTGAAGCGAGAGTTGGGGATACTTGGATAAAAAAGTATATTTCAGGGGGTAAAAAGTTTGAGAACCGCTGCAATAGAACATATCGTCACTGTTAGGTGGAAACCTCATAAGTCCATTTGTGGCCTTTTTTTGTCATAAAATGATTCTGTTGGTCAGTCTTCACATTGGCCTGATGGTTTTACAAATATCTAATCAATAAAAAGTGTTGAAAACAGCTCATGACTACATCTCTTAACTCCATTCATTTATTTAGAATATACATCGTTTTTCCAGTTTCTTGAAAAATAACTGTTTTGGACATAAGAGGTTTCCGGCCAACAGTGACGATACTATGTATTAGAAACACTTTAATGGACTCCATCATCATGAAGATAAAACAAATGAGTTCCTTATACTTCGATAGGGACAAATCTGCCCTTATCCATGTGTAAACCTACACCCAGAACTAGCATAACTAACAATAAGGAGTTATTTAAATTAAAAGTTTAAGAAATTCATCTAAAACAAGTCTCTTTCATTAAGCTGTGAAAAGGGGAAATAGATTTATGTATAAGTTTAAAGTCACCCAAGAGGGGCATACTGCATACAATAACTCCTAGTTAGCCAGCGCTGGCTGTCAAAGCTTATATAAAAACCTCTGAAAATTAAACTCTGAGGGGAGGACATTTCTTTCTAAACTACGCCGCTGTGTTAATGAATGCACTGCTAAAAAGAAAGGCACCTGCTTCTTTTTACACACTGTGCTTTTAAATAATCTAGAAATAGTCTTCCAAGGGGTTGTGTCTTCTGGGGGTGCGGTAATGCAGGAGCTGCTCAAACTGGAGAACTCCACTGTGTTGAAAGCCTCTCCCGTTGCACTGGCTTCTCTTCCAAAGTGTGCTCTCCAGAGACCTGCCTGTTGCTTCATTTTCCCATTTTTCAATGGGAAGGATGTGTGCTATTATGCGCTCTTGACATTGCTGAGAGGTGAGCATATTTATATATGGCAGCAGGATTGACAGGCTTATAAACATTGTGACTTTTAGCCCCTTGAGGTGTTTTCAGTCTTCAGAGCGACCAGGAACAGTTTCTTCTAGCATGTGCTGGGCGCTGCACGATGCCACGCAGACATGACATACACTGGGGTGACAAATAAGTCTATTAATGCAACATGGAACTGCACTGGTATGGTGTAGTATCTGCACTGAAACAAAAAACGTCCAGTCAATTAGAATGTAATGTAAGAAAATGGGAAACTATTGATTTTAATAGCATCATACAGTAAATATCACATCTCAGAGGGATTCCTTTTACAAATCTGTGTGTAGGTGTGTGATGATCATATAGCAAAAATAATCAATACTACACTACGTCTGTGGGAGGAATGTAAATAAAATTGATCCTAATGCACTTTTTACAGATGGATTACAAATGCATGAATACGGTATTATTAGGAATACAATATGTTCATACTTTTGCTTTTATTATGATTATAATCATGATTTTTATAATTATGAGGTTGTTCATGCTTATGATTCATTAATGGTTATGATTATTTTAAAGGTTTCAGCCTGTGTTCCTCTCTTAGAAATGTTCCCATGCTGCCAAAAGTCGTCTATTTCCTTTGTTTCTCTAGGAAAATCACATGACCCTATTCCACAAATATACTCTTTCACATTTATGTATAAATTTTTGATAGTGAATATCTTCAGAATATAATGGCTTTTGGCAGTTTTTAGAAGATTTTGGCTCCAGCGTTGACTAAACTCATGAGGGGTGAGACCTTGCACGGATTTCTCACTGGGAGAAAGAGGAAGAGCGTGCGTTTGGTATAGGTGCAATATACCTGCGCAAAAAATAGGCTCTTTGAGCGTTGGAGCATAATTCTGCTCTTGTGAATTTCCCACGCACCACTGTTACATTTTAATCATGCACTGGAGACAGGGGAACCTTGAGTTTGTTGAAACTGACGCCTCCAGAAACCTGCATCTGCAATGCTAATCACACTCCAGCAAAGGGCCCCATAGACCAGCCTTGTCTTCCCTGTCAGACGAAAAATTCGTCTCCAATAACAACCGAGCACTCCATCACTCGATGCATCGCTAATGTGTTACAGAGCTACGTCTTGAGAAACCCTTCACTGTCCTGTGTCATCGGACAAATTTGTATTCAGAATGGGAGTAGTAAGATTAAGAGAGTCTGCAAAGCTGACTGCTACACTGACTGTATGGTGTATTATCTCACACAGACGCACCGTTTCATTTTCTTGCTCCTCTGTGATGTTTGTTGCTTTTATTGTATATCCTTGGTGCTCTTTTATCTTTTAGCTTCAATGCGCTATAGTTTTCTGGCGTCACTGGGCAAAAAAAAAGTCTATAATTACCTTCCGGCATATTTTAATTCAAGTGGTCTGAGAAGAAAGACTAATTCAGTATCTCATGCCTAGCCCTGTTTCCAGGCTGATGGACGGTTTCAGACAATTGTAGATGTTTTCAGTGACAGGTATGGAGTTAAATATATGACTGACAGTGTTTATTACAGATCACTGTTAAGGTCCCGTCAGCTGCTGGTGTTCGTGGAGCATCCATTTCATATCATCTTTATGCTTAGTCTTTCGATTTGGACCAAGACAAGTGCGTTGTATTTTCACACTCTGGCAATTTTTTCCCAATGATTTTATTTTCTGCAGCTTTAACCCATAAAGACCTAGTGCTACTTTTATTGTCTGTTCCCAAATGAATTTTTCTCTCTAGTTAACCCTTATGCCCCTCTCAAAAAAAAAAAAACAAACTCTGGTCACCCACATTGACAAAAATGTACACGCACATGACTAGTATCATAAAATCATCATATGTCAACATTTTTTCTTGCCTTTTTTATATAAATCTCTTAAACAACTTCCACCCTCATCAAAACTACCAAACATTCAACAGTTTTCAGGATTTTAACCCTTTCCATTTAATCATTTGAATTCTGAGTGATTTATTACAAAAAAAAAAAAAAAAAAATCCACAAAACTTTTATATTTTCCATAAAATAAATAGTAGGTGGATGAAACACTGGTTGTAATTAGAGCCTTGGATATGTCAAAGATTAGCAAAATAGATCTATGATGATTTTATAGCAGTTTTTTTTGTGCATGTACATTTTTGTCCACGAGGGTGACCAGAGGGTGCAAAATGCATTATAGGAAAATAGGACACATAAAAGAGTAAAAGATACTGGATTTCCAACATGTTACTAAAAAGAAATGTTTCTGCTGAATTTCATGCCAAAAGCTGCAACACAGCCAAAAACAATCAACAAATGAAAAAAAAATTAAAAGAGAGAAAAATGGACAAATATGCCCAAGGAAGACCTGGTAACCTTTTGCAAGTGATTAATCACTATTATAATGTTATCATCTATATTTTGCGTTTTTTTTTTTTTTTCTCAATGAAAATCAGGTATTTTCCTGTATTTAATTTACTAGCAGCATTGTACCCGTGGTGCCATTGTACGACAGCATGATAAGTAGGGGCGGCCATGGCTCAGATGGTAGAGCGGGTCGTCCAATAACTGAAGGCTTGGCGGTTCGAATCCCGCTCTGTCCATGTGCTGTTGTGTCCTTGGGCAAGACACTTCATCCTCCTTTCCTCCAGTGCTGCTACTTACACTGGTGTGTGAATGTTTGGTGGTGGTTGGAGGGGCTGTAGGTGCAGATTGGCAGCCACGCTTCCATCAATCTGCCCCAGGGCAGCTGTGGATACAAATGTAGTTTACCACCACCAGAGGGAGAATGTGAGAGTGAATGAATAATGGATCCTCTGTATGCGCTCATAGAAAAGCGCTATATAAATCTAATCCAGTATTAGAACTTGTCTGCCACCACTATCCATTTGTAAACTACCATTTAACCATGCATCATGCAGGTAATAATTTGAGCCAACATGTGAGGCATGAAGGGAAGAGCATGTATTTGTTTGGCCTGTCAAGCATGATTAAATTCATACGGCGGTAGTGAACTGCAGCCTTCACATTGTAGCATCGTCTGCTAGCAGTAGAAATTTCATGATCGCCGGCATAATCGGTCCACTTCTGAAAATGGAGTATGGCGGCAGGGATGAAGAATTCAAAGTACAGAGAGGCTAAAGTCGCCCAGCATACCTCACAACATTTGAATACAGACACAAAATTGTGCCTAGTAGATAGTCAGGTAATGTTTCTATTCATTTGGCGAGTTTGGCAGCGATCAGGCCTGTGAAGGCTGAGGAAAATCCGTACAAACGCCCTCCTGTGCTGCAACATCGATTGATCGGACACAGAGCGTGCATTATATAGTAGGATTGATCATGTAGATCAGGGGTGGCCAACCCTGATCCTGGAGAGCCACTATCCTGCATGTTTTAGATGTTTCCCTCTTCCAGTCCACCTAACGGTCATTATCAGGCTTCTGCAGAGCCTGATGATAGGCTTATCATTTGAATCAGGTGTGTTGGAAGAGGGATACATCTATAACATGCAGGATAGTGGTTCTCCAGGACCAGGGCTGGCCACCTTTGATGTAGATGTTCATTAAAGTTCAGATTAAAGTTAAGGGTTATTATGTCAACAGCAGAGAAAACTGAAGAAAAAGTGACTTTATCAGCGAAGATTTCATGAACTGAACATAAGACAAGTGTCTCCATCCACTGTCACTGATCCAACCCCATGGGTTTTACTGGCGAATCAACGTTGTAGAAGATGATGGTGTTTCCATGTTCACTGTGGAGCCTCTGAACGTCCAAATGGGTCATATCTGATGACCATGAAAAGATGACAAACTGTATTTTACACCAATTATTTCCATGTATTGATAGGATTAGTGGATCAACAGGTATTAAACAGTTTAGATCAGTAGATGGTTTGCAAAAAAACAAAACCAAAAACAACGTACTATAGTTAGTTGAACTGCCATCAAATCTTGCATCAAGATTCTCAGTGGGGTTCAGATCTGGACTTTATGGTGGACAGTCTATGCATAAATGACATCTCATGTTCCATGAAATACTCTATAACCAGACTGAATCCTTATATTGTTTTATCTTTTTGTACTCTATCAAACTGATGATTGTTTAAGGAATGAGAAGATAATGCATCATTTAGGATTAAAGAACTTATTAATCCTTTCAGTATTTATCCAATGGAAGGAGCTAAACTATTTGCTTAATTAAGTCCTGGTACTGACTTCTTGACTATTTATTTATTTATCTGGCTAGGCTGTGTTGATGATGATGTCATCATGCACTGTATATTCAAAATGTAATTACTCTGGATAGACATTTATTTCATATAGACAGATGGTATTTGAATAAAATAATACTCATTATTATCAGTAGTCTTTTGTGATCATAATGGCCGTGATGATGATAAATATCTCAACTTTTTAACGTTTTGTCGTAATTGTTTATTTTGTTCATATTTTCTGCTAAAAAAAAAAAGTGGTGTTTACTCAATGTTTTGCTGTTTTACTTCATTTACATCCTGTATATGTGTATATCTGTTGAATGTCTTATCATTATAATAGTTGACCATAAAGACAAGTATAAAACCACAAATAAAAACCTTGTACATCAATTTAATTATCTTACTGTCTTTGGTTTAATATATATATGAAAAAAGAGGAAAAAAAAACCAAAAAAAACAAATGCAAAATAAATATAATCAACAAAATCAGAGAATACTGGTGTGTTTTTATCTTGTGGTTTTTTGGGGGGTTTTTTGGGGTTTTTTTATGTCTTATTCATTTTTTTTTAACATCATGTACACCATAAAAAAATACAAATAATAAATGCACTAGCAATAAATTATAATAAAGAACATTAAAATAAATAACAAACAGTTAAAAATTACAGATAACCATTTTATTTCTTCCACTTTCTCTCTTTACCTGAACTCAGCCTTTAATGATAAACAAATATTTACTAACATTAATTACGATACTTATTACAGGTGACTAATATGAAACTTTTTTTTTTTTAACACAGTAACATTTTTGACAATATCACCCATTTTTATAAGCTTTATATCCTGACTTTCCTCAGAATTCAGAGACATCATAGCGTCACCTAAAAATACATCCCATGTTAGAAGTCGTTTGATCTTATCTTTTTATTTCAGCACATAAGAAACTTAACTCTCATCTCCTCATGTTACTGTCACTTAAAAACTCTTATACATCTACACATGCAAGCATTTATTTTTAGCATTCTGAAACAACATGATAAATGTAACCTTTTTCCTGTTTCCAGTTGAGAAATAGAACACTTATGTATGATTCATGGTTTGTGCTCATTTCTTTGCAGAGAACACGCTTTTAAATGACACCGAAGATTTTGGTTAAATGCTTTTGACTGCTCTGCTGTATTTTGGGATATTTCTGGGAAGCTACTTAGTGATCATGTTACTTTAGAAAAGATTTAGTATGCTGGGCTACAAGTTTGTTTGTTTTTTTAAGAAATTATTTGCCACAGAGGCCCATAGAGCTGTGGAGGGGATCCAGTGGATACAGGCTAGAAGTAGTGAAAATTTCACGTAAGATCCGCTGGATAAGAGAGGCACAGAAGTCGGGAATCGGGCGTTGAAATTATGTGAAGTATCAGTTCACGCTAGCGTAAGTGATGTTATGTATGGACAACAAAACCCCCCTCCAGCTCCGACTGACTGACAAGATACTGAATTTTATGAAAGGGCCCAGGGACGGTGCTACCAACTGTGGGCTCCATGAAAGTTAAACGATGTGGGTCTGGGGGGGTTATGATTGTGCTGTAAGAACTGGAGGTATAGAGGTGCGTTTCGTAAGTACCATAACAATCACAACGGATGTAAAAATGAAAGTAAAACTTAACTTCGAACATCCGACTCACGGTGCCTATGCGTCTCCTCTACTGCAGACCTTACACCAAATTATCACAATTTCTAACCTACATCTACTGGGCCCCCTGGAAATGCTGGGCCCCATGAATTTGTCATGATTTCCCCCTCTTTATGGCATCCCAGTGTATATTTATATAATGGATTTATAGATTTCCCACAAGAAAAAACCTGAAAAGTGAATGTATTCTAATGTGCAGACAGTGTTTTGAAGTAGATCTGGTAACTCTGAGACAAACATTCCTTTCCAGTAAATCACATTCACTCAGAATTTCACATTTTGACCCAAGACTGTATCTTAGAAGCTACAGCCAACCAAAATTTTTGACTTAATTTTTCTTTATTAGTGACTCAAACTTGGTAAAGTTTGAGTGCTTTTATTCTGGAGGTATTTTAGTCGTACACCAGTGCTATTAAAATCAACAAGTGGATGAGGTCTTAGTTGGTGCATTCTATTAGAACTAGATCTACATCCTCTGATACAGTTCATTCCTTTACTTTATTGGTAAATTCTGCTGGCATTTTCAGTTGAATAACCTCTCAGCTGGCATATCTGTTCCTGCACATGAAATTTGACACCATGGCAACGTGGCCCTATTGCTTATTTGTTGCCAGGTAACCCACTTCAATGATGATTCTATGATTCTGGGCATTGCAAAGTGATGTTGGCCATTGGGAGGCTATTGTATTCCAAAATTACTAATATCTCCCAAAATGTTGGCCCTATCAACCTGTCATTTTCGCTAGTCTCTTCCTTGACCAAAAATACATAAGTATGCCAAACTGTAGAAGTCATCGTTTTCCGGATTTTGTGTGATGCCTGAGACACACCGAGTCCACTTCCCTTTTATAATATAGGATGTGTCATGTATGAGGAGTAGGTGGTGCAGAGTAGTATTTTATACAATAGCTATGATGTCAAAAACAAAAATTAACTCAGAAAATAATTATTAAGCAATTAGAGGTGTTTTTGTGAGCTTGTCAGGTCCGTGCATTAATAATGGTGGCTGTCTGCTGCCAGCTGCTTAATTATTGCTGTGCTGCATTACATTGGTTTAAATATGTGCAGTCATTTCTTAAGGAAAGATGTGTCAGATAAAGAAACAATACAGCCTCTAATTTTATGTTTAGGAATAATTTCACTCTATTACTAAGCTTAATCATTTTATTCTTGCCTTAAGGAGCACAATAAACCACTATTATTTGACTGAGAGACAGCTGATAATTATAACTGAAATTAATTTGCGGCAGCTCTTACTGCACACTACTGTCATGGAAACTTACAATATGTATATAAGGTACTTTCTCTGAAAATGAACCCTTAAAGATCGAAATAGCCACAAATAACCAAAAGCATCAGCTGATGCTATTTTATGGGTATATTTTCAACATTTCCTCCACTATGAAAGTGGGCAAATTATGATTTTTATTATTTTTCCCCAATATTCTGATTGGCCCTATGACACCTTAAACCAGCCACTTTGAACGTAAAGCATCTACTGATCTAAAATGTTAAATAACGTCTGAAATATTAAACCTATCAATACATGTAAATAATTCAGGTAAAATGCAGTTTCTCAGCTCTTCACAGTCATCAGATATGACCAGTTTGGACATTCAGAGGCTCCTTGGTGAACATGTAAACCCTGTCATTTTATTGCAACAATGATTCACCTATAAAATCCATGAAGTTTGACTATCGACTGTGGTGTAGACACTTGTTTTTTTGTTTTATTAAAATTTTTTAAGTCGCTTTTTCTTCAGTTTAACCTTATAACCGTTTAATTTACTCTGAGCCTTTATGAACATCTACAACAAGTGCAAATTAAATGTAGGAAAATACCTGAGTTTCACTGAAAAATGTAAAAATGCAGAGAATAATATTATAATAAATGGCAATGAATTACATAGGAAAGGTTAAATGTAGAGTAATTTATTTGGAAGGTGCCACAAAAATAGCTTTAGGTCTTCATATAATAAGGTAGTGGAAAATATTTCCCATTATAAAAGCAAAATAAATGACATACGTTAATTTGTATCATAAATGTGATATTCATGCACAGATGGGATCTTTTATTAACCATTAACGACACTTTTTTGTGGTGACTTCCAAATGTTTGTTTTTCTACATCTAACCTTTCCTGAAGTTATTTATCACCATTTAATATATTATCCTCTGCATTTTTCATTTTTTCTGGTATTTTTCTATATTTCATTTACTGATCATGTCGATAGTAAATTCAAAGACTATAATATCTAAACAGAGAAAACTGACTGAACATAAACCCAGTGTCTCCATCCACTGTCATCGATCTGACCCCATGGGTTTTACTGGTGAATCGATGTTGCAGAACATGACAGTGTTTGCATGTTCATTACGGAGCCTCTGAACGTCCACATGGGTCATATCTGATGACCATGAAAAGATGACAAACTGCATTTTGCCTGAATTATTGACATGTATTGATAGGATTAGTGGTTCTGAAGTTATTGACTTACATATACACTTCATATTCTATTATAGTTTATTCTTATTCTATTTTTACCTCTTTGTAAAAAAAAATGTACATGGCTTTTTTTTTTTTTTTTTAATCTTTTTTAAATTAAACCTTATAGATCAGTAGATGCTTTTGGTCAACAGCCACTGTTTAGATCGTTAAGGGTTCGAGAAACATCACTTAACCCTTTATCGGGCAAGTGACTGTTTTTGGTCATTTCCACACACATTACAAGACAGTGAGAGCAACAATTATAGTGAGGACAGTGAGTCAACAACCTCAGGTCCAATGTGGTCTCCAGGGTCTGTGAGGTCCACCTCTGCATGAACAGTGAGTGTACCTGCTTTGTTAGGTACCATGAAGTAATGGTACTAATGTAAGGAATGATGTTCAAAGGGATCATGTGGATGTGGACAGGGGTCTGGATCTGCACTTATGTTGTAATGTTCTAAAAGTGATGTTTTAATGTTATAAAATAAATGTCCTTTTAACATTACATGTGTTTTTCTTGTATTTTTATATATACTTGTTTTTTTTTTTTTTTTTTTTTTTTTTTGCCACTTATGGGTAAAGAACCAAATATGGTAACTTTGTTAACCTTGATTTTCAACCATCCAATCTTGGATTCTCTCCTTTTTGGATGTCAAACACATGGAGCTTTCAACAACTTGAATTAATGGTGCTAATGAAAGCACTCTAAATACATGGCGTAGCACTGCTGACTCTTTGAAAAACATGCTATAAGTTAATTTTGCCTCTGGTTCTCTCACCTTAGTGCTGAGAGATGTCAAGTCCCCTCTTTCTTGTCTATATATGTTTGTGTGTCTCTGTGTCTGTATGTTTTGTGTGTATATGTGTCTTTTTGTAGATTATAAATGCATTTTTATTTTTTTGAGTGTGTAATTAACCCTTCTTTTCTTTTCTTTTCTTTTCTTTTCTTTTCTTTTCTTTTCTTTTCTTTTCTTTTCTTTTCTTTTCTTTTCTTTTCTTTTCTTTTCTTTTCTTTTCTTTTCTTTTCTTATCATCATACTAACCCTGTGTTCTATGGTATCCCATGACACGTTCTTATGTCTTGGGCCCACTTGGTATTCTTGTTCTGAGAATCCATTCCAGTAATATTGTATCCCCTGAAATACCTCTGTTGGACTTCATTTATTAAACGATATGAAAATGAAAATAAAAATTTGATCGCCAAAAAAAAAACAACCTTGATTTTCTACATAACAACACAAAATTTAGAAAAATTTCTCCAAAATAATAAAGTTTTGTTAGGTCCTCCAATAACACACTAAGGCTGAAATGTTGAATCTTACAGTATTTCTGTGAGTGAACTCTAAAGGGTTAAAAACACAAGTGTTTTATTTATTGTTTTTGCTCTGATGCCAGCAACAACGAAAAGATCTTTTGTTCACACTTGTTGCTGCACTGTGTAGTCTATACATTGAGAGGGCATCTATTTCTTAACTTCATAAGCTTTTTTATTTAAGTTTAAATTCTTCCACAGGCCTCGAGGTGGTTTTTATTGATGTTTCTGATGCTGTGATGTGTTTTTAGAGCTATTGCGAGGGTGTTATTTGGATTTGTCCAGCAGTCATCTGTATTGTAGCTGTGTTATGGTTCCATGCCATGAGGCAGCTTCACCATCCAAACAATATAGGAAATCATTACAGGAAAAACAGACCTAAACACTCGTCACACTGGCACAGTCTGAGGGAAACAAAAGAGTCATGGAGCTACATGTGTGGGATGTCATCAGTTTTTGCTACAGGTAAAGATTTTAACTCTGATTAAGGCTGCCACAGGAAAAGACATCAGGGGAAGTGACACAAAGCGGATAGAAAGTAACTGGCAAATCGACACGGTGGCTTGATGTCCTCAAGCGAGTTCAAACACGTGAACGGTTGCACACACTTGGTATTAACCGTGACATGCTCACATATGACAAACAAGCTGAGCGAGTTACTTCCACATAAGCAGAGGAAGTGGCGTGAGGAGGGTAAGGAAGGCAGTGAGGAGAAGAGGAAAACAGCACAGGAAGGAGAAAACAAACAATGGGAGGAGGAGATGGAGGAGGAGGATGAGGAGGAGGATGAGGAGGAGGAAGAGGAAGATAGACAATCCCACCTTTTTGTCTTTTCTCCTTCCATTATCTCCCTCCCATCCCCCTCTCACCCTTAACGAGGGATAGTTTTCTCCTCGCCTCTCATCTCTCTCCTCCCCTCCGCTCCTCACCGTCTCCGGGGACCAAACACACCCCTGACAGGTTGCCATGGAAACGCCTCACACATACTCTCCCTCACACGCTCACTCTCTCTCTCTCTCTCTCTCTCTCTCTCTCTCTCTCTCTCTCTCTCTCTCTCCCTCTGTATCTGTATCTTGCAGCGGTAACGCCTCTATCCTCTCTCTCCTCCATTAGCATCCCTCTTGCTTGGAGACAGCAGGGGCGGCAGTTGTCCAAACCCTAAGGTCTGGAAAACTCCCTGCACCTCAATTCATTTCTCCTAAGAAAACTTACTTTTA